>NW_027129554.1:12500-27500 GCF_037325665.1 Littorina saxatilis | reverse complement strand
ACCGTTTTTTTTTGTCCATGCCAAAAATATAATAAGTTTGATTCATACCCGACCCATTCTCGTCCAAAATGAGTATTCTGATTTAGTCTGCAGGCAAACTGGAATTCCGGGACTGCTTAGTACTGTGCTGCGTTTACTTCATTGACCTTCACTGGTTAGTATTCTCAGTTTACTTACCGATTGAGAGCGCAATGAAGGCAATTGCGATAAGAAGTGTTTGGAGTAAAGCTGCCATCATTCAAAATTGCCTTGCTCTGCCTGGGATCTGCAACAATAATCGGTTGAATATAGCATAATCTATACTGTTCCGTTCAGGGCATAGTGGTTATACAAGGATTACACGTTTTGAGGGAAGATGTTACGAGTTTCAATTGACTAATCATAAACACAAACATTTAAGGGAGCATTTAAATTTCAGATAAGGGGAATTTACCATAGCTTACCTGTTCTATCAAAAGCATCAATAATGATAGTGTACATGTGTAAAGGGAAGCAAATTTGTTTTTTTTTGTTTTTGACGAAGGGAGGAATTAGGCGACATATTTCTAGTCCCTTTTGCAAACTCCAGGGAATAGAAATCACTTAATCTGCACAACAGTCGTGCACAATGTCCACTTATGTCTGAAACAGTAGACATAGCCAAACGGCCCTCGGGTGCAAACTGCAGAAAGAGTATTTGAACTGAGCGAGCCACAGAAAACTGCATATGCACATTCATCATACACCATTTAGGCGTTGTGATAGGAAACGCATAACATAATTATGTCATTAAAGAAGATGATATTGTTAATAATTTACCCTTGTTTGCAAAAAAACGCAGGACTAATTTTCAGATGATTCACCAAATCTGTAATGACGATTTTTACATTAGGACAAGGATTTTTCATTTGTTTTCAGGCTCAAAGTTTCTGTAATTTCAAACAGATTTTCACAGTTACAGTAGCCATTAACCTTTGCCGTGCTTCCTGGGTTCACCTGTACCCAGAGACACACTAAAATCATTGTAACTCTGGAACCATTAAAGGTATCGTTTTGAAATTTTAAGTATCTCTCACACACCTAATTTGCTCTCTGTCTGCAAATTTTTAGTGTGTACATGACAAAACATCAGAATTAATTGATTATGATAATTTACATAAACACTACCGATGGCGCGGGTTCACACATACCCATACTTTTAAAGAGTAGTAGTGATTGTAACTATCCCTCTGCCGACGGCGCGGGTTCTGCTACACCCATAATTACCAAATCGGCGGAACATTGTCTGTCTGCCTGTTTGTCTCCAAGAGACTGTCTGTCTCTCTGTTTGTCTGTCCGTATCTCTCTGTCTGTATGTCTTGTCAGTTGCTCTGTCTGTCTGTCTATCCGTCTATCTGACTGTCTGTCTCTGTCTGTCTCTCTCTCTGTCTGTCTCTCTCTCTGTCTGTCTCTCTCTCTGTCTGTCTCTCTCTCTGTCTCTCTCTCTTAGTCTCTCTCTCTCTCTTTCTTAGTCTCTCTCTCTCTCTCTCTTTCTTAGTCTCTCTCAGATGTCTCTTTCTTAGTCTCTCTCTCTTAGTCTCTCTCTCTCTTTCTTAGTCTCTCTCTCTCTCTTTCTTAGTCTCTCTCTCTCTTTCTTAGTCTCTCTCTCTCTCTCTCTCTCTCTTAGTCTCTCTCTCTCTTTCTTAGTCTCTCTCTCTCTTAGTCTCTCTCTCTTTCTTAGTATCTCTTTCTCTCTCTCTTTCTTAGTCTCTCTCTCTCTTTTTTAGTCTCTCTCTCTCTTTCTTAGTCTCTCTCTCTCTTTCTTAGTCTCTCTCTCTCTCTTTCTTAGTCTCTCTCTCTCTTTCTTAGTCTCTCTCTCTCTCTCTTTCTTAGTCTCTCTCTCTCTCTTTCTTAGTCTCTCTCTCTCTCTCTCTCTTTCTTAGTCTCTCTCTCTCTCTCTTTCTTAGTCTCTCTCTCTCTCTCTTTCTTAGTCTCTCTCTCTCTTTCTTAGTCTCTCTCTCTTTCTTAGTCTCTCTCTCTCTTTCTTAGTCTCTCTCTCTCTTTCTTAGTCTCTCTCTCTCTCTCTTTCTTAGTCTCTCTCTCTCTTTCTTAGTCTCTCTCTCTCTCTCTTTCTTAGTCTCTCTCTCTCTCTCTCTTAGTCTCTCTCTCTTTCTTAGTCTCTCTTTCTCTCTCTTAGTCTCTCTCTCTCTCTCTCTCTCTTTCTTAGTCTCTCTCTCTCTTTTTTAGTCTCTCTCTCTCTCTCTTTCTTAGTCTCTCTCTCTCTCTCTCTCTGTCTTAGTCTTTCTCTCTCTCTCTCTCTTAGTCTCTCTCTCTCTCTTAGTCTCTCTCTCTCTCTCTTAGTCTCTCTCTCTTTCTTAGTCTCTCTTTCTCTCTCTTAGTCTCTCTCTCTCTCTCTTTCTTAGTCTCTCTCTCTCTTTTTTAGTCTCTCTCTCTCTCTCTTTCTTAGTCTCTCTCTCTCTCTTTCTTGGTCTCTCTCTTTCTTAGTCTCTCTCTCTCTCTCTCTTTCTTAGTCTCTCTCTCTCTCTTTCTTAGTCTCTCTCTCTCTTTCTTAGTCTCTCTCTCTCTTTTTCTTAGTCTCTCTCTCTTTCTTAGTCTCCCTCTCTCTCTTTCTTAGTCTCTCTCTCTCTTTCTTAGTCTCTCTCTCTCTCTTTCTTAGTCTCTCTCTCTCTTTCTTAGTCTCTCTCTCTCTCTCTTTCTTAGTCTGGAACGAATGACGGCACGAATGACGACATACAAAACACGAGGGAACTTCAAAGAAACTATAAGACGCTATTATCTGAAATGTCGGCACGAATGACGACATACAAAACACGAGGGAACTTCAAAGAAACTATAAGACGCTATTATCTGAAATATCGCTACGCTTCCCTAATGCGGTCATCTTTGTCGCAGCCATCCCTCCACAGGCTCAGCGCAAAGTTACACGGCAGATTCTGCAAGTTAACACTGAGCTCGCGTCGCTATGTGATGGTGTAAAGGTGCAGTTCTTGGCACTGTCGGATATCTGGCGCCTTGACAGCGACGGTCAAACTGACCCAGACATATTGCAAGACAAGGTCCACTACTCTGCAAGGGGCCTGTCTCTACTCGTAAAGGACATCAAAGCCATCGTTTTTGAGAAGCGACTAGGCAGAGCTTCGTTTGCAGACGTCGTTCGAGGCGGAGCGCCTCCGCCCATATCACACCAACCACTGCAAGAGAAGCAGCAGCAACAGTCACCTCACCAACAACAGCAATGGACACCTCATCAACAGCAGCAGCAGCTGCCACAACAGCAACAGCCGCCGCACCAGCAACAGCGGCAGCAACAGCAGCAACAACAGCCGCCGCACGAGCAACATCGGCAGCAGCAGCAACAGCCGCAACAACAGCAGCAGCAACTGTGGCAGAAACAGCCACCACTACTACCGCCACCGGTCAACCAACCATTTACTCAACAGCACATCAGCCATCCCAGTCTCCCCTTGTCTCCACGTGGGGAACATCAATATCCCACAATGTATTACCCCCCTTGGATGAACGCCTTCAGGCAATATCAACTCAGCCCCTTTATGCACCCACACGCCCAGCCGTCCTTCTATGGGCAGTGGCCCCCCGGGATGCACCAAGCATCCTACTAAGTAATTTCAAAAGGCTAATTCAAGCATGTACGTAGGGCGTGAGTGTATGTGCGTATGTGTGAGTGAGTGTGTCTAAACTCATGTAACTGAAAGTACACTAATAAGTGTACCTAAACGAGTGTGATTTCGCACATGCGATTTCATAACTATTAACTATGTCGTTCAACACCTCCAGACATTGTGTTAATTTTGTCCACGACCCCCCAAGTATTCTGCTGCTTTAACAGTGTGAAAACATCTGCATCCAAACACGCGTGTGTTTCTTCTTTGTGTGTGTTAATCTACGATTCAGACCCGTTTGCGGAGAGACTATGAATGCCTCTGCTTAAAGAAAGTGAAATCGTATTTTATCATATTCTGTATGTGTATGAGTGCAGTGCTAGCAGGAACATTTATAATTGCTGTGCATCGAACGCTTATAACATTTCGCAGAATTTTTTTTAAATCCTGATTTATTACTTCTCACTTGACTTTTCCCTTAAGTTAGCCAGTTACTGAAGTCGTAACTTGTTTGCTTCACTTTTTACTCTTTGTGCATTAATTTTTCTCCGTGTTTGTTTATTGATTTCATCTCTCAGATTTTTGGTTGTTGTTAATAATTTTGTTTATTATATTATGAATTTAAACGTGTCAAAACACACTCTCCAGGTTGGACATCTTAATGTCTATCATCTCGTTAACAAAGTGCCTGATATATGCGTGCTGCTAAACCAAAGCTCAAAGCCAGTTCATGTTTTTGGGATGAGCGAAACACGGCTCGACTCGAGAATTGCCGATAACTTGATTTACATTCCCCAATACTCTGTTTTGCGACGCGACAGCGCAAGGAAGAATCAGTTAGGCATTGCAGTCTATATTCATGAATCAATTTCTGAATTTGCAACACGAAGAACTGATTTAGAGGACGACAATATTGAGTGCGTTTGGATCGAAGTAAAAAACTGTAAATCCTCGCCTCTGCTCATAGGTTATATATATCGTAACCCTGCCGAAACGTCGATTTGGTCAGAATATTTCATTCAGATGATGGATAAAGTCAAATCACGCAATAAAGATATTGTATTGCTTGGAGATTTTAATATTAATCTGAATAAGCCTCAAACAGTATGGAATTCAAAACAATTTTATTAGGTCTTCATCAACTGGTTCTGAACCCAACAAGAATAACAGACACAACTGCAACTCTTATTGATCACATATATACTGATAATAAGAAGATTGTTTCTAATGTGTATGTGTCCAATTCCAGTATTAGCGATCATATGCCTATTTTTTGTTCGGTCTCTATGCGCTTGCCTAAATCAGGACCAAAAGGCCACACGACCATAGAATACAGAAGTTTTAGACATTTTGATGAGTCTGCATTTTTTCGTGATCTTAGTGAAGCTCCATTTCAGAGCGTTTTTGATTTCAGTCTTGCAGAGGATGCTTTTGATCAATTGTATAGCATTTTAAGCACAATTATAGATAAACACGTGCCCCTGCGTCAGCATAGAGTAAAACATGCCAGACTTCCGCCTTGGTTAACATCAGATATTATAGAGGCGATGGCTCTGAGAGATTATTTCAAGGAAAATAAGATGACAGACGAATATAAACAGCAGAGGAATGAGGTGTTAAACCGTGTGAGACAATCCAAAACTGGTTACTTTGATAAATTAATTTCCGATAAGAAAGATACTGCAACAATTTGGCGGGCAGTAAATGAAATCCTTGATAAATCTAGGAAAAGGTCAACTGCTAATCTAACAAAACTATCTGCGGAAGAATTTAATAATCATTTTATATCTTTAGCGGATAAATTGAAGGCTTCTGTGGCAGAAACAAATTCTCGGGATAGAGATGACTGTTTTGAAAAATTGGACGAATTCTGTCAGCGGAACAGAATAAACAATGAAGCGTTTATCATTCCTCCGATTGCAGTTCATGAGGTCGGAACATTTATTGAAAACCTGGAGAATAAAAAGTCCATGGGTCCTGATAAAATACCCGTGAAGTTATTGAAGCTTTCTCTACCGTATATTGTGGATTCGCTCACGTTTGTATATAACCTTAGTATTGAGCAGAACTTTTTTCCGTCTAAATTGAAAAGCGCCAAAGTCATACCCCTTCCCAAATGTAAAAATCTCTCAGACCCAAGTAATTTTAGACCCATTTCTTTACTGCCTGTTTTGTCAAAACCATTAGAAAGGCATGTGCACAAGCATCTTCTTGCTTACATGGAAGAACAACATTTGTTCCATCAGTTTCAATCCGGTTTTCGGTCCAAGCATTCTTGCCACACAGCTCTTACGTCTCTCTGCGAAGCTTGGCTGTCAGCAATGAACAAGTCTGAAGTTACAGGAGCATTGTTTTTGGACTTTAAGAAAGCATTTGACTTAGTCGATCATTCCATATTGCTGAAAAAATTACACTATTATTTGAGAAACGATTCGGTCTGTGACTTCTTTAAATCGTATCTTGCTGACCGGACACAGTATGTCACTCTACAATGCCAGAATTCGTCTACTGCACTAGTAAGACATGGCGTCCCTCAAGGGTCTATATTAGGACCTATTCTCTTTTGTATTTACGTTAATGATTTGCCTTTACATGTATCGGATGATAAAGTCAAATGCGAGTTTTTTGCAGACGATTCGTCTATCCATACCAGTAACACCTCGTTGGAATCAGTAAATTCTTCCCTGAAGAACACTTTGGACGAAGTTGTGAAATGGTGCACATCAAATGCCATGATACTGCACCCAGAAAAAACTAAAAGCATTGTTATTACCACAAGACAAAAGCATCAGCTAAGTCCTCTTAAATTACAACTGACCTTAGGTACAACTCAAATACAGCAAGTTAAAGAACACCGCATACTTGGTGTAACTGTTGATGAAGAAATGAAATGGCAAACACACATAAGCAACCTCTGCAAAGTGTTATCAAGGAATTTGTATTTGTTGTCAAAACTCAAACATTATGCGAAGTCTGAAACATTAAAAATGTTCGTTCATGCTCATATAATGCCTCATATTAATTTTGCTTCGACATTGTGGGATGGCTGCAGCGATGTTCACTTATTAAAACTCAATTCTTTGTACCGTCGTGCTGCAAAACTTATCCTGTATGAATCGCACATGTCCACAGAAATGAAGTTAAACATCCTTAATTTCCTTCCCCTAAAAACCCACCTTGCATACAATAAGGCTGTCTTTATGTATAAAGTAGTTCATGGTGATGTGCCCAGTTATGTGCAATCCTATTTTACACATGTTACGAAGAGGTATGGGTCTCAAAATTTACTTCCTCCAATTCCTCGTATAGATCTTTATAAATCCAGCTTAGCTTTTTCAGGATCATCTCTGTGGAATTCTTTGCCAATAGAAATCAAACGATCCGCATCATTAAAGTCCTTTAAAAGGCAGTTGCACACATATTTGAGCACACTATAAACTGCCCCTGATGTCTAGTTTCCATTGTGTACTCGGATAATGTATCAATGCTCTTAAGTGTTTGTTTTTTATGTTTATACTCGACCATTATTTTGATGTTTTACTAGTTTAATACTTTGATTAGATACTGTTCATTTAAGGTATGAAATGATAGCATGTGCTTGTGTGTAGATATGCGAGCGCACGCTCGCGCGCGCGAGCATGTGGATGTGTGTGTGTGTATGTGCGCAGTCTTTGCTTTCGTTTACAATTATTCTCTGTATATGTTCCAAGGACAGGTTGGAAGATTAGGCTAAGCCTAAAACCTTTATCCTTATGTAATAAAGTTCTGAGTTCTGAGTTCTGAGTCTCTCTCTCTTTATTTCTCTCTCTCTCTCTCTCTTTATTTGTCTCTCTCTCTATCTTTCTTAGTCTCTCTCTCTCTTTCTTAGTAGCTCTCTCTCTCTTTCTTAGTCTCTCTCTCTCTCTTTCTTAGTCTCTCTCTCTTTCTTAGTCTCTCTCTCTCTTTCTTAGTCTCTCTCTCTTTCTTAGTCTCTCTCTCTCTCTTTCTTAGTCTCTCTCTCTTTCTTAGTCTCTCTCTCTCTCTCTCTCTTTCTTAGTCTCCCTCTCTCTCTTTCTTAGTCTCTCTCTCTCTCTTTCTTAGTCTCTCACTCTCTTTCTTAGACTCTCTCTCTCTCTTTCTTAGTCTCTCTCTCTCTCTTTCTTAGTCTCTCTCTCTCTTTCTTAGTCTCTCTCTCTCTCTCTTTCTTAGTCTCTCTCTCTCTCTTTCTTAGTCTCTCTCTCTCTCTCTCTCTCTCTTTCTTAGTCTCTCAGTCTCTCTCAGTCTCTCCCTCCCCCTCTCCCTCCCCCTCTCCCTCCCCTGCAAGAGGTCGGTGAAGGGAGAAACTCGATGCAACCACTGAAGTAGCGCTGTGGGTTTCCCTGAACCCACCCCGTCGTTAGAGAAATAAACGGTAAAAACCCTCTTTCAAATGTATGGGTTCAGACAAACCCGCATCGTCGTTAGAGGAATAAACGGTAAAAACCCTCTTTCAAATGTATGGGTTCAGACAAACCCGCATCGTCGGGAGTGTGTAGTCAAAAGCGGCATCCGGCAAAGGTTAAGGAAGAAACAGATTTCCTTAAAATATAACCTTGTCTCCTCATATCAGTCAGCAACAGTCACATAGTCGACGTTTCCATGTCCTACGCAACAGGCGCGAACGTGCAAGGAATCAGTCCAGTATTGTTGGATGTTTTTTCGTCAACACTTTGCACTAAATGCTATTTCGTTGTTTTTTTCACAAATGCGTTTTTGTGGACGAATCTTGACATGGCAGCAAATTCATAGTCAACCCTCAAACAACAATACGACCAGCAATTTTAAAATCCACGTTTTTTTGTATTTGAAGAAATTTCTGTTTGATTCATACTTTTAAATCGTACGTCTCAACTTCAGACCTTTGCATAGTTGTTCTCAAAGCCTCTGAGGAAAAAAGCATACAACTTGAAACAAAAAAAACTCTGGCTGTCTTATTTCCTGTATGCACTCTGTACACATGCTGAATGGCGCCACAGACACAGAAAGACTGGCAGATAGACACACACATGCATACACACACACACACAGACACACCCACACATTGCACTTCACACGCACACACACACACACACACACACACACACACACACACACACACATTCAATCAATCAATGAAGCTTATATCGCGCATATTCCGTGGGTACAGTTCTAGGCGCTCTGCAGTGATGCCGTGTGAGATGAAATTTTATACGGCCAGTAATTGCAGCCATGTCGGCGCATATTTACCTTTCACGGCCTTATTCCAAGTCACACGGGTATGGTAGACAATTATTAACTGTGTCTAAGCAATTTTGCCAGGAAAGACCCTTTTGTCAATCGTGGGATCTTTAACGTGCACACCCAATGTAGTATACACGGGGGGTGGTTCGGACACCGAAGAGAGTCTGCACACAAAGTTGACTCTGTGAAATAAATTTCCGCCGAACCTGGGATCGAACTCGCGCTGACAGCGGCCAACTGAATACAAATCCAGCGCGCTACCAACTGAGCTATATCCCCACACACACACACACACACACACACACACACACACACACACACACACACACACACACACACACACACACATATTCATTTTCACTCACTGTCATATGGCTTTGTGTTCCAGTGGCACAGAAACAAGCACTGTGAATTACTTCAAAAAGAGTGCGAGACTATCCAAACTGTCACCGACTGATACAACAGAAGAACAGAGAACGCAGTCGTGTACTGGCACAGTTATAAGCCGTTTTAAACTTCGACTCACTCCCGGATACTCTTAAAGATACATAGGGTAGTGCAATGGTTTGACACCTTGTCTGCCAAAACTAAACTTAGCCAAACATTTATTGCAACAATTTTCGAACGCTAAGAAAAGCATTAAAACGCAATACATTTTAGTTAAACGTTATATGCCCGAAAAGGTAATTATGTCAGCTGTACATATCATTTGTCCGATTTATGGTACTTTGTATAGGCATCCCGTGACAGCCTGTCAAACAAGGTCACCCCTAAAATCGACCTGACAAAAACCATGGCCCCGTATTTTAAAATCTGCAAAAAATCAGAATACGCACGAACCAAACACTTCTGACTACCATTGGAAAGGCCATTCAATTTCCTGTTCAGAACATTTTGTTTTAAGCACCTTACTTCTCTACCCTAAAACCCTGAATTGATATGAATATTTGTTTAGTTCTTTCGGAAAATTTACGTAATACGACACGCTAAGTACGGGCTGTTCTGGAAGTTCTTAAAATCTCATATTAGTGCACAGCACAGTGCATAAATCGTGTTTGCCGATACCCTCTATGACCCTCGCTAACTCTCGGACAGCAGCATCCGGGCTCTCGTAACGGATTCCTCTGAGCTTTTTCTTTAAATGTAAAAACAGGAAAACGTCGAAAGAGGCCAATTCAGCAACAAGTAGTGAACGGAACATCAGGCAAACATCCTAATCTGTTAGTAAAGTCGACTGATTTGGAAGCTGTGTAAGACGGGACATTGCGATGAAATAGCATCAACCCTCAAGTACCCGTGTTTGGCGCCAAACTTTAAACACCAACAGCAGGCAGTGATGCATTACTGCTCTAAGGTAACTGTACACTGCTCCCCTTTTAGAATTGTGGCGATTTGTCCTTATTTTCAATCAAATGGGACCACCTTCTTCTTGCCAGTGTTCCGAGATCACCAATAGCTGATAGGGGTGGAGCCGTTTAGGAACATCCGAACGGCTGATCGAAGTGTTGCCCGGGGTCAGATTGATAGACCCAAGTCCCCATCGCCTGTGACAACCTTCACAAAATCCTTTCACTCTCAAAAGTGACAATTGGAGTATATTTTTTATGCTCATATCGAAACAAACCCCTTTTGTACACCAGAAAGATCACGGGTACCCACTGTCTGCAACGCTTGTGTACCCGTAAAGGCTTGTGCCAGATCACATCGATGGGTGCCGATTCAATTATTTATGTGTCCTTTACCTCCGTGTGTGTGTGATTTGTGCATCATACCTCTTCAACTTTTCTTCCCAAAAAATTCCCACAATATGCATTAGGTGTGAGAAACATAACAATCTTTTCAGAGATGCTTATTCATTATTGCTGTAAACTCCCTTTCTTGGAGCTCCATGACAGGCAAGTTAACATGGACGGGTAGCGTTGTTTGAGAGCTGTTTTCTTTGCAGAGGAAACTTTGAGATACATGAAAATTGGTGTCATCGCCAATGAAAGATTGCAGTATGCATACGTCATTGTATATATCATGAGGCACTGCCAGGGGCTTGGAGTCTAAGGACTTCCAGAACTTCTGTAAATAAAAACCACAACCCAACAGGAGGCAATGATACGTACGTTTGCAGTTCGCTAAAGCAATGAACTGTCTGTGGTTAATTTCGTCCGTTTAATGTATGTCGAAATGAGCCATTAAGGCTTGGAAATAATTATAAGCTTCCATGCATTGCTTGACGATCGGAAAAAAGATGAGGTCGCAGTTTATAGGTTGAAACTATGAATCGGTACGACCTTCCATCGCCGTCTCAAATAAGGGTACCCCCAAAAGTGACCCGATAAAAATATTAGGTACCAATTAGAAATCATCGAAAATCTACAAAAGGCAAACAGTGGCAACTTATATGCGTACAGAGAGAAAGCCAAATCAGTTATCTGTGCAGAACATGTTGTTTTTGTTTCGCTCTCTTGCGTATTTGTTGCCTTATGTCATTTGTATCAGGGTTTATTCATTAATGTTGAGGGGCACCATGACAAAAAAGGGATGTATTGCACCAAATACCAGGTGGATTGCTTCGAATTTTTTAGGATCGCATGCCGTCATACGAGACGCACTCCGGGTACAATTGTAAATCAATACAGATGTTAGTTGAGATGCAATGCAATCTTCCAGAATAAGTTTTTAAACCAGTGACAGGTTTTTGTGCTTACATCTAAAAATAAATCATTGATTTCGCATGAATTCAGACACAGGATTTTTACAAGTACCGCCAAACGTTCATGTGAGAATGACCACTGGCGTAAACACATGTGGAAAAAAACACGTTTGGGCAGTTTGCTATTGACATGGGTTATCGCTCGGTGACTCACATAACACCCTGCTGTCACGCATGACTTTGCATCGCTGTAGCACAACAATTACAAGACTAGCAACTGTAAATTAGTGGTCGTTCGTAAATGAAACTTCGTCAGTTTTTGTAACAACCATTTGTCTGTATGCCTGCAAAGTCATGATGTATTGTAATGTAAGCTTACAAACCTATGGCGAGTTTAAAACATTTTCAGAAGATTGCAGTACATCTCAACAACTGTATCATAACAAATAGATGGACACAGTTCAATAAAAGACACACGGGAAATGAATCCGCGTGCAAGAGAAATAGAGAGTGAGAGAGACAGAGACAGAGATAAGAGAGAGAGTATCTTTTAACCCAACACTGACGCTCACCCTCCGACATGGCGTCCACCTTAACATGAAATAACAATGTTAAGTGCGCATGCAACTTGCCAGTGGGCCTTCAGTTTGACGCTGCCGTCGCAGGGAGAGTGTGTGTGGACTAAACAGTGTGCGCCTTGGTGGTGTGTGATTTCCTGAGCACCGCAAATCAAATCGAAGATTTACATTGACTGTGCTGAAAAAGCACATAATTATGATTGTGTAGTGCGGCTGCATATGACAATGGTTTGCCTTTTAACGACAGTGGTTGTGTGTCTTTTGGTCACTGCGGGATGCGGTAAGTGCGAATTTGTTAACATTCAACCGTTCAGTTTAAAGTAAAGTCAAAAGAGGGAGTGAAGATACATGCGGCAAAAGAAAACAGAAAGGCCTGTATTTGTATTTGTATTGTACTCGTGTCAAGAAAATTTAGTTTAATACTTCTTTTGTTAGTGGAAATAATGGACGATTAACTTTTACCAGTTCACTGTATTTCATGCTGAAAATAATGAAGTCATGGTATGACCCGTGCTCATTACTTCAGGTAGTCATTACATGTTGTATGACAAATTGAAGCTCTTAATTAATATGTTCTTGGTAACAGTAATAAGGAATTATAGTAAAAACAGACAGGAACGATTTTTTGATGGTTAAACCTAACTGTTTTGCTTAATTCAATGCAAACGCAGCACAAACATGACACTCTTAAAAAGATGTGTCCGAATTTCATTTATTTAATAATTTGTGGATATTGTTTTGATAATTAATCAATTTTTCACACCAAATCCAATTGTATTTAGTTTCCTGACATTCGGCCAGCTGATCTTGACAAAAAAAACCCAGTGCGTCAAAAACTAGAACTTCTGAGCTGTTAGAGCAACAGTTTGGTTTGAAAAGATCTGAATACACCTAATTACAAACAAAAAACCATATCTTCCACGATAGAACATGAATTGATATTGCAACAACATTTCAAAAGGGAGTAATTTTTTTTCCTTTTCCATTTGTGTGTGCATTTTAGCAACTCTACTTAAGCGAATTTGATTTTGGTCTCCGGTCCACTGACTTTATGCTATATCACAAGAATCCAGCTGTTTGTTTTCAAGACTCACTCAGTCTCACGTAAACCACCAGTTTCTGGTCACAGACACTGTCGTGCTTTTACACACGGGTACACACACACACACACACACACACACACACACACACACACACACACACACATTGACTCACACAAATCTCATACACACAAAACACACACTTATACGCACATACACGGTTGGCCTAGTGGTAAGGCGTCCGCCCCGTGATCGGGAGGTCGTGGGTTAGAACCCAGGCCGGGTCATACCTAAGACTTTAAAATTGGCAATCTAGTGGCTGCTCCGCCTGGCGTCTGGCATTATGGGGTTAGTGCATGCTAGGACTGGTTGGTCCGGTGTCAGAATAATGTGACTGGGTGAGACATGAAACCTGTGCTGTGACTTCTGCCTTGTGTGTGGCGCACGTTATATCTCAAAGCAGCACCGACCTGATAATTATGGCCCTTCGTGGTCGGCTGGGCGTTAAGCAAACAAACAAACAAATACGCACATAGACAGACGGACATACACACCTTTACAAACAAACACATATACACACTCATACACACACAAACATACACACAAACTCATGCACACACACATTCACACACACACACACACACACACACACACTCTTTCTCCCTCTCTCAAATTTCTGCCTCAAATTTCAAAATAAATCATTATAGAAAATGTAATAAATTAATTACACCAACTCCAAGAATTGACCTGTACAAGTCGAGTCTATCATATTCTGGAGCAATTATGTGGAACGCCATTCCAAATATAATTAAATTACGAATTCATGAAACATCATTCAAGGAATATTACATGCTGTTTCTTTTACAAAACTTATAAAAACTATTATCAAGCAGCTGGCAAAATATAACTGTACTCTCTGATTATATTAAAAAAACATGATTATATATAATTCATGAAAGATTTTTTTTTTTTTTTTTATACAAACACATATTTCCCTGTTATATATAATTTTCAAGCATTGCTAAAGAATCCTAATGCATCTTAAAATGTCTTATTGGTTGCTTGACATGTTAATTATGGTAAATATGTCATTTGTACTATTGTTAAACTTATCTTTTATTTCTTCTTGTTTGTTACCCCTCAATGGACGAGGGCCGGATGAAAAGAAGCATGTATACATTGCTTATTCTGTCACCCTTGTAAAATAAATTTCAATTCAATTCAATTCAATTCTCTCTCTCACACACACACGCACACGCACACACACACATACAACCACACACACACACACACACACACACACACACACACACACACGAGTACAGACTCATGCACGCGCGCACACACACACACACACCCACACTAACACTAACACGTGCACAAAATGAACACACACACACACACACACACACACACACACACACACACACACACACACACACACACACACACACACCGCGCGAGAGAAAAAGACTACAGGGAGGCATGACGTCATGATGCATTAATTGACGTCAACAACTTTTGACCGTGACGTAATCTTCTCACGCGAGCTTTATCCATAGTCTTGAACAACCACACACAAATAGACTTGGAAAGTACAGAATTTCTACCCGTCCAAAGCGGCCTTGGGTGGCGTTTGCTGAAAAAAATGGGGGCGACTATTGCACCCACCGTATTTTTGTTAGTATGGTCCCAATTTTTGGTGAACTTCCATCTCCAACTGTAGCACGTAGCCGGGCACAAAGAATCCTTCTTTATCATGTATTATCGGTATGAAAATGCGTTCGTGGGATACCTCCAGCTTCGCTGGGATAATAATAATTAAGTAGATGTGCAACGCCAAGGCACTGCATACCCCAGCGAAAGACAAACCTCTCTCTCTCTCTCTCTCTCTCTCTCTC
>NW_027129554.1:0-10000 GCF_037325665.1 Littorina saxatilis | reverse complement strand
GTCAAAGACTTTCGACCGTGACGTATTCTTCTTACGCGAGCTTTATCCATAGACTTGGAAACTACGGAATTTCTACCCGTCCAAAGCGGCCTTGGGTGGCGTTTGCTGAAAAATGGGGGCGCCTATTTTACCCACCGTATTTTTGTTAGTATGGTCCCAATTTTTGGTGAACTTCCATCTCCAACTGTAGCACGTAGCCGGGCACAACGAATCCTTCTTTATCCCAGCGAAGCTGGAGGTATCCCGTGAACGCTATTCACGACTTTCCGACCTTGACATTGTAGTGGGGGTCAAGTGGGCGTCGGCATCATTGTCCAATCAGAAATTTTGATGCGCTTCCGCTTCCTGTCCCGCCCAGTCTGCGCAAAAGAAATGGCGCAAAACTGTTTGCGCGGAAAAAGGTGATGAAAAAAAGAACACAACCTGGTTTGATAACCAAATGATTGCGATCTTGCATTCTAGCATCATTTAATGTGGAACAACGACACATCTGATAAACAAATAGCCAGTTTGTTACCAACATGAGAAACTAGGGTTTAGAATCGAAGCGGTAAACCCGGACGCTGTTTGTACACGTAAATCCGGAGAAGCTATCGAAGTAGGTGACATGTCGTTTCACTCCGAGTGTGCCAGCACCGGCCCTCTATAGGCTAGGCAGATTTCATCAGATTTCACCTCCTGTGTGAACAAATTGCTATAAAATTTATTTCACCTTTTTTGTACTCTACATGCATCCATTGATCAGGTAAAACCGAGTTGGCCAACGTTTTCCCATGCGAACTATATTTTTGAAGCTTTTAAAGAATGATGACAACTGCGCAATAACGGTATTCCGAATATGCTCCGTCCCTCACTTCTCACGTCTATAACATGTTTTATTTTAAGGGATGTGCCACATGTCACTCATATAGTATGTAAGAAAAGCACATTCAGTTGATAAATAGGTTCAATTGCATTTATTTAGCGTGAAATAACGTAGCCGAAGCTCAAATCTATCGCATTCGGTGTGGTTTCACAGGGCGCGTCTCCCGGGTCGCGTTTGACAGGTATGTGAGTTGACAATTACTGTGCTGATATTCTCCCTCCTTTACCCGTTACTGTTGCATTACACATGTGAACATGCACACGCACACTCTATTCAACATGACCTCGTACTTACGCTAAAGCCCGTCTTCATCGTCTGATGTACCTACACAGGCAACCTCGGTCGCAGTGTTGGCACAGCTCTCCCCTCTGCACTCTCCACAGCCAGACGTACACACGAGGCCGTGTTTTCGGCATGAACATCTTGCTGTTCGACACTCTGTCTTGCAATTGCATCGGATGACATCGAGTAGATCACCAGGAGCAGCAGCAATGTCAATGAGAATAGGAAGCATGGCGCCTTGAACAATCTCCCATCCCCAGTCCATCGGATCCAGGAGGAACTGTTCTTGATGCAAGTGCATCCATTCTTGCACCTGGAAGTATGTTCTCATGGAATGGAATTTAGCTGCTGCTGATGTAGGTGGGAGTTTGCAGGGCTGAAACGATGAGGTACATGTAGAGACTTTCTGCATGTACTTGATGTAGCGGAGGAAGTTCAAAGTGTCTCTTTCCTTCCCCCCATAGAGTTCTACAAAGGCCCTTTCTCCTGCTCCTATCAGCTCATCAGTGTGTAACCGAGTGCCGAAACACTACGATCACCTCGGGAGGCGAAGTGCAATCAAACAGGATTGAAAATGTTAGAGCTAATTTCTTAGCCCTATAAAAACTGTTATGCAAACCCGGAGGTTTCCATGAACATACAGACAATCGGAAACCACCAGACCCCATCACAAACAGAATTCTACAATACACCGGTGTTGACTTTTAAAGGCCAACAACTCGGGTGCAGAGTCTGCTGTGAAAGGAGCGGAAGCCTCCCCTGTCACAATCGCCCTCGTTTGAATGAACTTCGTCCCGAAGTTCCGAACCGGGGGACCACTGTCCATCCCAAGTTCGCAGAATGGGAACAGCACGAAAATGTTCAGTGGTCATATTATGCCATTACCTGAACATATCATACCGAGTCCCATCCCTGCTCGCAAGCACCAGATGTAACCGAGTGCCGAAACACTACGATCACCTCGGGAGGCGAAGTGCAATCAAACAGGATTGAAAATGTTAGGGCTAATTTCTTAGCCTTATAAAAACTGTTATGCAAACCCGAAGGTTTCCATGAACATACAGACAATCGGAAACCATCAGACCCCATCACAAACAGAATTCTACAATACACCGGTGTTGACTTTTAAAGGCCAACAACTCGGGTGCAGAGTCTGCTGTGAAAGGAGCGGTAGCCTCCCCTGTCACAAGTGTCTCTGCAAGGACTGGCGCTGAAGACATGGGCCTGCTGCACGAACACTGTTGACTGGGTCAATTTCGTTAAACACATTGGTTTTCCAATCCCGAATGGACTGCTAATTGTATCGCATCCACCAAAGGCGTGCGCAAACAGGATGTTCTCACAAACTTGAGATCCAAGAACAGTCTGGACTTTTCTGATGTCCCACACTTTTGCAGCTGATTTTGCTGTCGATGATCTCACTGATGTGAAGAAGACGGGGCAGTGATCTGGCGTAAGATGGTACAACAGAAGGATGAGCAGATCGGTGTCCTCGCCAACCAGAATCACGTTTCCCTTCCTTGCCAATTCCAGAGAAGTCTTTACGACGAGCCTATCAGCATCAGCAGTTGTATGGACAGTGTCAAAGCCGTGCTGTGAAAAACGGAAACTAAGGAGGTTGATGAACCGCTGTTTGTTGTTTGGATTCGTCAGGAAGCGCTCCTTTGGTTCGCACAGGACCATGTCACCCTCAAAAGTGATGGCACATGCTGTATTGGCTCTGCTTGTTCTTCGCAAATGGGCTGCATCTTTGGTGGTAGGTCCGCAGCTGTATCCATCAAAAACAACAGTTCCTTTGCCAAAATGACGAATGAGAAAGTCTGCGTAACTCTGAGTAAGCTGGTTGTATGTTGAACCACGGCACCAGGGCAGAAGGTGCAACAGCAAGCCACCATCGATGACATATGTTACATCATCAGGAATAACACCATTTACCTGCTTTGTTGAAGTCCAGATGTAAGTTGCCAGTGCAGCCTTGGTACCTTGTCTTGGCAGACCACCCGAATCAAACAGCGATGCTGGGACACTGCACATCTCAAAGGCAAAGGCGTCCTCAAGACATCCGTTGGTGTTCTTCACAGTTGTCACTAGTCTCTGGAACAACAGCATGGAGTGAACATGTACTAGATCATCGTGCAGATTGGACGACTTGGCTTTCAGAGCCATGGTTACAGCTTGATCCTTCTTTTTAAAGGTGAAATCCACAACATTATTTCCGATCATGCTGCTCAGAATCTTGTTTCCTATGCCTTTTGCTTGTTCTGCATTCACAGTAGCTTCAGCTTCTTTTCCGCTTGAAATGGATCGGAGGGCTGTATCCACAGTGAAAGGGTTCCTATCAAGCAGATATCTCAAGATCAGCTGAATGTCTGTGTGATCTCGCTTCTGCCTTGCCACGCTCAACTCTTTGTGCTGCGTTTCTTGCTCGCTAGAATGGAATGCAACGTCTGTGACAGACTGCATTGCGTCGGGGATTTCTGCACAGGCAGACATACACAGTAGTAGGTGGGAGATCAATGCCATATGATTGCGCAGCATTCAGTTCAAATTTCCGTACCTCTGTGTAAGAACAGCTAAAGCCAAGGTGGCTGAGGGTATCGATCAGAAACCGTGAACCGAATGATCGGTGCATTTGCACGCCAAGTGCAAACTTCCATGGTGCAATAGCAGTGCTTGGCCTACTGAGCTGCATGATTGCTTGTCCTATTGCACTGATAACAAGGTAACCTTGAAAGAAATACATGTACATATCCACTAACAAATGCACAGATTAATAAATAAACGCAACGTAAGTAGGTGAAGCTGAACATGGAAAACAAGAGGCGAAGCCTTCAAGGCTCACGTAAGAAATCAACAAACAGTAACACAAACTCAATCACTCCGTCACACACACACACACAGTACACACACACACACACACACACACACACACACACACACACGCACGCACGCACGCACGCACACACACACACACACACACACACACACATACACACACACACACACACACACAGAAAGAGCATAGGTGAAACTGCAAGAAAGCGAGACACTAGATCTAGATCTGTCTGTCTGCATGTAGCCTACTTACATGGACACGACTGCCAAATAGTCTCGGCCCGCTCAAAATAACAGTCACCGAGACTTTCAGTAATTCCATCGCGTGACGTCTAACCCTCGTACGTCATAATGTGACGTCAATGTAATATGACGTCTTCAAATGTTAAAGTTTCTACCACAGACATACATACATACATACATACATACATACATATGTATACATACATACATACATACATACATACATACATACATACATACATACATACATACATACATACATACATACATACATACATACATACATACATACATACATACATACACACACACGCACAGACAGACACAGTTTACCATCGCATAGGCTACACTTACGTGAGCCAAAAACTTATTACCTAACAGTCACATGCACGATCCACGTTGTTCTCAATGGACATAATTTCACAAGGCACATAGACAAAGACTGAATCTGCAATCGCCTAATAATCATTATAATGCGAGCAGTGAAATGCGCCCCTGGGAAACAAACAAATATATCTATACATAGATGAGACCAATAAACTGCTTACGCCATGCTGATTAAGCTATCGTGTGATGTTATTGAATAGTTTCCTTGGGTAGCTTGTGAAAAACTGTCGCTCCGAAAACTAAAATAAAATGTACGATATTTCGGACTCATCGCATGGTTTTTTCCCGGCCAACTCGATTAGATGTGTGCAGGCACACTGAAATGAATCAACTGCACCTAAAATGAATTTTATTGCAATTACTTCGCACACATCCAAACGCTTCCCAGCCTACTACCCGCCAAACCCCCACTAGGCAGGGAAAGTGGTTCGACCTTGCATGAATGCAGGGCAAGTTCGAGTTTGCTAGCTAAAATTGCTGCTAGTGCTTGCCTTGTCTAGATCTGGAACTTTTTCAATTGGATTTTTTCTCTCTATTATACTGGAATAAGTGGGTGCTTTTCTAGATCTAAGCATCGACCGAATTAGATAATGATGTTCCTTGCATTGCATTCTCCTAAATCTGTTATTCTAACCAGTTTGTTTAAGAATATAATTGTTCGTTTTTTGTTGATAAGCTTACAAGATTTTTTCTTTTTTAAGTAAGTGGTTTCACACGTACAACATGAGACCCACATGCACTAGACAATGGAAGTTGAGGTCCTCGTTCAATACCACAAATGCCAGTATTATACTTCAGACTCCTTTTGGAGGAATGTGTGGGGTTTGGGTGTTGAACTTGAAGTGGCAGATTGTTTGCACAGGTATGAATGTTCGTACGTTCGTACGTGCACGCATGTATGCAGGCATATGTTTGTCAAGCAGGAACATGCAACATTTTGTTGACCGTATGTGAGTGCGTGTGTAATAAAACCAAGGACAAACAATACAAAAAGCTCCAGCTCTGCTTCTTCACCAGTCACAGACGCATTGCGTTGTTCAGCTTTCCAGAAATATATTAACTCAGTCAGAACCGGCTTCATGAATATTTTATTTCAGGAAAAAATCAATCGAATTTACACAAAAAAAGGTTATTGCGTTGTTCTGTCTTTGAGACTGTATCACGTAATATTGAGCTACTAGAAGAAACATGTCTGTGGCATAGTTTGACCCAACAGATAGAGAAGTCAACAGAGGTATTCTGCCGTCAGCAGCTTTATTGCTGTTTTGAATTTGATCTTGCATAATTTTATTACATAATTTTGCAACACACAAAGAAATCGTAATTGAATATTTTACGCAAAATTGAATAATTCGCAAACATGTTTGTATGAACAAATATTATTTTAAGAAAATATGAGTGTGCAATGTGAGGATGGACGTATTTTGAGTGAAGTAGCAGAAATTCTTTTTAAGTTCTTTAGCTACATGCACACGTTCTGTTAATTACGTTCTTAGCAGGGAGATCCAGATTAATAATACTGCTGTGACAGGTTGTGGTTTCCATACACACTTTGAATACAGGAAAACAAAAACAAAAACACAGTTAAAAAAAAATGTGCACATATGATTAAAATATTAAAGTGTACAGAATAAAAGCAAGATATGTACAAAAACAAATCTCGTGGTTCTCTTGTCAAACCCACTGTAGTAAGCACAGAATAGGAGAGAAGATTTTGGAGAAGGTGGCTTAACCTACTGAAGTAAATGATCAAGAGGATTCTAAGCATCCAGTGCTAAAGCTCTCAAATCACAAGACATACACACTTGTTGTGGGTATCCGAACTGTTGATTTAAAAAAACCATACCTACACATTGTAAACATCTATTACAAAATTATATATATTGTATGGATCTGTCTTTGTAAAATATACTGTTCAGAAAATTTTAAATAATCTGCACAAATCTCGTGGTTCTCTTGTCAAGTAGTAGGCACAGAAAAAAAACACCAAAAAACCCTGTGTTTTGTCTTGTAAATTATACTTTACTAAATGTGTACAGTATTCTAAGAAAAGAAAAATTCTTCCTTTTTATCATATCAATTGCCTCCCTTGGATTTTATTTGTAAAATAACTCTGAGAAAAAAAGCTTTCTACTTAAAAGCAGTGCAATCAGGAAAATGGGTACAACCTGTGTGTATACCTTTATTCCTTATTCTTTTTATTTAACTGAGGATGTCACTACGCAGTTTTACTGATTTAAAAAAAAATTCGCTTCAAATTATCTCCCTTGAACAAACACTTCTTTTTACAATTAAATTTTGTTTACACGAAGAGGTAGTTTTAAGGGTATATACAAGAAAACATTATTGCAGCCTTAGATGTATTTACATTTGGACTAATTCCATTAAAAAAAAATTCAAACTATAAATGATAAATCAAAATAAAACAGATTTTGAGGCTGTGCACAAGCTAATAGGATTAAACACGAAAGTCGTACCCAAGAATCGTCAAATACTTTTGCTAACAGCTATACTTAAACATAAGAAAATATGATCTGCATCTCTTGTTATGAAGATGATGGCACTGGTCCACCGAAGTGCATGCCATATATGCTTTACTGTGCGCTCTCCCTCTCAATGGTCTTTCTCTGGCTGACTCGATTCTGAGGAGATAAACGAAAACACATTCAGTACAAGCTGTACAAAATAACAACAAAACTAGTATTACTTAAAGTAGCTGCTGGTTTCTGAGTATTTGATTGAAGGCCCAATCCGACTTGTAAGAAGTTTGCCCGACTGTCGCAGATTTGGTCAGGTAATTGCATGGAGTAAAATCATGCCTCAATTTGGTAACATACAAACTGCAATATTCTAAGGCTGTGAGTGTGAGAATAGATTACATCGGCGCCACTTTTTAAAAACTTTCTTTTTGTGTGTGCGCATGTTTTAGTGCCAAAAATGAATAGGCCGAGTGCTCTCTCTGCAAAACTTGTGTGAAGCTTCAGAGCTCTATCAATGGTTTGAAAGAAAAAACATACTTTTCCATTTTTGACGTTCTTGTTCCCTTCCCTGTGAAATTTACTACCCCCCGCGGGCTAGGGGGAGTCCCATATTGGTTGGGACGAGAAAGAATTTACCCGATGCTCCCCAGCATGTCGTAAGAGGCGACTAACGGATTCTGTTTCTCCTTTTACCCTTGTTAAGTGTTTCTTGTATAGAATATAGTCAATTTTTGTAAAGATTTTAGTCAAGCAGTATGTAAGAAATGTTAAGTCCTTTGTAGTGGAAACTTGCATTCTCCCAGTGAGGTAATATATCGTACTACGTTGCAAGCCCCTGGAGCAAATTTTTGATTAGTGCTTTTGTGAACAAGAAACAATTGACAAGTGGCTCTATCCCATCTTCCCCCTTTCCCCGTCGCGATATAACCCTTTGTGGTTAAAAGCGACGTTAAACACCAAATAAAAAATAAAAGAAAAGAAATTTACTGTCCGTAGGTTACCGGATTTTGTTAATGTCCGTGAAAACCTCAACTATTCATTGCTGAGTGCCTGGTGATAGCTATCCCCCTCAACGACCTAGCACTGCTGAATCCTGATTCTTCCCATTGTTTGATTCTGTAATGAAATTGTGTAGTTGGTAGTTATGTGAGCTTCTTCTTGGGGTGGGGGGTGGGGGTTATTTAATTATCAGATCACAAAGTAAGACTTCATTGTAATGTGCAGATATTTGTTCAGGTGCCCACCATTTTCTATGTGAAAACATGTTGCTAACTGACATGAACCCAACCATAAAACGTGATGTAGGTGAGTAGCCCATCTAGAAAAAAGAACCTGTTCTAATTCGGAATTAGAACAGGTTCTTTTTTCTAGATGGGCTACTCACCTACATCACGTTTCATGGTTGGGTTCATGTTAGTTAGAAACATGTTTTCAAATTCTCATCAGGCAATCACGGCTGACACTAAACACAGAACAGGTGGGATAGACATAATTCAATCTACTCACCTTCCTTGCATTGTGAGACTGGCCATATGAATCTGCTGAAGTAGTTCCTGCACATATTTAATCAAATATTCATCTTAATAACGTGTTAATATCGCTTGTTCTAGCAAATCAAACTTGACAGTTTTCTGAAGGTTTGCACAATTTAAGAGCTTGCCTGTCCCCAATCATTACAATAAGAAACAACATCTAGTATGCAAGTATTTGCAGGGTATGAAGGTTTTAATATAATGTCGGTTCTTCTGGGGGCATGGAGAAACACCTTACACAACAAATTTCAAACAATTGAGGTCACACCATAGGTTTACTCACAAACAAACAACAGCAATACAATAAACAGTCTGCAAACGCCTACATGTTGTCTACACTAGGTATAAAGAAACAAAGAAGCACATGAAGACGGGCTTTGTCAAGTAGACCATTATAGCGAATGAGCAACAGCTGATGATCCAGACCACCAAATTGACATGATTTCCCCTTATTCAGTTTGTGATTGTAGTCATATTGACGATGCATGACTTCAATTTTTCTAAGTAAGTCTCTTGGTGCGTTTACGGATACATTCATTGTCACAATTACGACATGCTAATGTCTAACCTGGGTAAACTTCAATTCATGACTTTTTTTAACTGGCATAGACATTATGAGCATACCAGAATTATTTTCCTGTTAGACTGTCTTCTTCTTTTTCTTCTTCTGCGTTCGATATTCATGGCTGTCATATCGTCTGGTCAGTGGCTGCCATGAAGTCTGCATAAACCAATTAAATAAATAATTAAGGAAAAAAACCACCCTTACATCATTAATAAATCAGAACCATCAAAACCACCCCCCACCCATCCAATAAAACCTGCATACAAAAACACTTCAAAATAAAAAAATGAAAACATTTAATTCCACTTCAAAAATATAAAAGTTGTTATGTTTTATTTTCATTATCTCTTTACACACACAAAAATTGCTGTGCAAATCTTTTTAAAAACATCAATGCCCGAGACACCAGTAACCTGTTTATGTTGTTGACCTTGTGGCTTTTCAGTTTAAGAGGCTGTTCAAAAAACCGTTTCCCTGGAATCTGCACTATGATAACCATGAATAATACCGTAGGGAAAATATTACATCACCAAGACCTAAGAAATCACACCAACCGACACTCCTCACCCTTATTTCACCCACTATGCCAACCCAAAGACTGGAAAATAATCATCAAATACAGAATGAACAAAAATGCTTGATTTTATTTCTTCAATGATAAGTTGAAAATCTTCATTCTTCATATAAATAATGTTATTGGCATAATGTGTAATTGCCACAATTTACAGAGTTTTATGAAAAAATGGTGCGATAAAAACCAAAGGGAAAACATTTGTTCATATGTATACTGATACCTTCTTTACCTTGTGGC
>NW_027129553.1:40000-57127 GCF_037325665.1 Littorina saxatilis | reverse complement strand
GTTCTGCCAGAGACTGAAGGCGTCTGTGTCACGATCGACCTTCCCATGAGTTATGCTAGGTTGTATCTGGGGTGTGAGGTTCTGATGACTGGATAATACGATGTTGATGCATAAACTTGTGGGAGCGACTTATCCGGTTGTTAACACACCCAGAGACTTTTCGAAGCGAAGGTTTGACCGCACTGCACGTATGAGCTCACGTACACACATGGCACGTACGCGCACCGACGCACGCACACGCATCTATGTGAATGCTCTCTCCCTCCCTCCCCCTCTCTCTCTCTCTCTCTAAGGACAGGTTGTAAGCCAGCCACTGTGTTTAACACATTCATCCTTATGTATCAAAGACCCCTCTCTCTCACCCCCCCCCCTCCACCACCACCTACACCCGCTCAGAGTCTGGCCAGATCTGTGATTGTGAGCCAACGTTTTTTCGCGCAAATTAAGGAGTCTGCCTTTAAATATGTCTACAGTTTGGCCACATATGACAAAACCGCAGCAAAAGTAGATGAAGAAATATATGGATTCCACCAATGGAAATCATACAACATTTTCAATGTGAAACAGGCAAGACATTGACTCGTGAAGAGTATTCAAATGTATTGAAGATTAATCGTAAAAGGCGTGTGAAAAGCTGACTAGATCAGCTCTTTTATTTACAGGAAAATGTGAAGTATTTTTGTGTGGAGAAAAAAAGGCTGGTAGTGTCAAGGTGCCAAACTGTGCAGACGAATAAAACAATGACAGTGTTTGAAATTGCAGCAAACCCGTAGTGAAAAGAAATCTTTAAAAAAAAAATAAAACTCCAATTTTTCTTTTTTACTTTACCATTTCTTCTTTTTATTTGCTTTAACATTCCATTTGTTTTACTTTAAAATTCCAATTAACGTTTAACCTTCAAATTCAAATTCAGTCTGTAAACCTTATTCTCATGTTCAAGGGACAAGTCTTGCTGTTGACAGACCGAGAAATTTAAATTTGAGACACTATTCTTGAATTTTGCCAAAAGTGTTACCTTACCACCATCATAAAGTATGCATCTTTTTTTTCTGGCGCACGAGCCAGGGCACGGCCAGCACATTAATGCCCGGAATGGCCTGAATGAGGCAACTTCCGGTTTGACAAATTGTCAAAGGGCACACACGTTTCTTTCTCACGTTGCTTGAGCCCTCTGCGGTTTTCAACTTTCCCACACACACATTTTTTGGCGAGTTGCTAAAGTTCACTTCATTCACAACTTTTCTGCTGGCTCAAGAGAAAAAGTCTTGCGAAACCAAGGGAGGAAAGGCAGACGAGAGAGAGAGAGAGAGAGAGAGAGAGAGAGAGAGAGAGAGAGAGAGAGAGAGAGAGAGAGAGAGAGAGAGACATAGACAGACAGAGAGACAGAGAGAGAGCTTAAAAGCAAGTAAAATACAAAGGTAGGAGAAAGTCGCTAAACCTGGAGAAACAGCCGTACCAGACCAAAAAAAATGGATATTGCAAAGCGTTCTTTATATTGTCACATACTAGACTCTGTCAGTAAATAAACAAACCACATAAAATGAAATAAAAGTCACGCAACTCATCAGACTGATCATAATAAAAATGTCTGCATTTGTTCCAGGTTGGACGCATGGGTGTGTAAAGTGGAACACTGTGTTGTCAAACTCGGAACACATACAAAAACACCCTGACTCACTTTCTAGCTCTGTCTGTGTCTCACACACACACATATACACCCACACACTCTCATTCACACACAAACAAGCACACATTGCCACACACACAAGATAAATAAATACGTCATAACATTTTGATTAAGCCATTTTATGTAAATGTCTTTTTTTCAACATCATATTTTGATTTTTACCAAGGAAATAACAAATCGGATAACAATTTAAGCCTTAAATGTAAAACAAAAAGATAAATAAGGGCTAGGTCTAAAAAGGACTGAAAAACAAAACCTTAAAAAAAAGAGGAAAAAATAGGCAAAGATCCGATTTTGCAGACAATGTCCTTTGTTTTCTACTGTCAGCGCAGTCATGTGCACTTCTGGCACTATAACATATCCTCAGGGGAGTTGGTGCCACACATGAAGCAGTACCACGAAATATCGCAGCTTCATTAATTTGTAGCCCTCTTCTGTTGACAAATAGATATAAAAGGGCTACCTGCCCAATTGACTAAATGTAAAAATCATTACGCATAAAGTCTCAAAGCAAATAACTAAGAACAGATTTAAGAACTGATTTTGCAGACACACAAAAATTGCTAAGTACAGATTTCGAAGTCCTTTTGTCCGCTGCTGTCAGCGCAGTCCTCGTGTGCCCACTGTGTGCACCTCTGGCACTGTATCATGTTCTCAGGGGAGTTGGTGCCACACATGAAGCAGTACCAAGTGCTTTCCCCCGGGATAGAACGCATCGTCGAGAATGTTCTCCTTATTTCCCTCTGATCAGAAGATATTCCCCTCTTGTTTCTCTGAGCAGAAGATTTTGTAGCTTCATTCTTTCCTCTTTTCTGTTGACCTGCACGCCTTTTTGCAAGTGAAATCTCCAGCTTTTGCTTGTAAGGAGAAGATTGTTTTTTCGTGATGATCTCTTCGACGAGCTTGTGGTTGTGCGTTGCAGGACATCAGCAGCAGGTAAGCTTACATTTGCTGCTGACACCAAGCAATCATAATGACCAGAATCTCCATGTACAGTGTACAAAACAACGATGGGGGTGACGTTGGCAAATTTATTTCAGCTTCAAGAATGCTATTGATTAGTTCTTGTTCTATCTCTGGTGTTAATGTAGAAGGTCTTCCTGTGAACTTTACTTCTTCTTTTGCAAATTTGTTTGTTTCCTTCTAAATGACTTTTAAGAGTTGTGACAGTAACACCATATGCTCTTGATGCGCAACGCAAACCCATATCTCCGTTTTTCACTGCCGACAAAGCGCAGCCCATTTCTTCTGGTAACCACCGCCGTTCGGGTCTCATAATACTGTCAAACAAATCAATCAATCATTCAATAAAACTTATAGAAAGGAAAAACACAACAAAACCGAAAAGAGAATTGAATACGTGAATAAAACAGCAGTGTTCTGTTTATTGTTTGATGAGGGTAAGATGGAACAGAATGCGGCAAAGCTGGAACACTGTTCCATGTTTGCCTCTCTTATGTGTTCCATCATTGCCGCATGGCACCTGCATGGATTTCGCGTTTTTCTGTTGGATACACGTGACGTTTCAAATCTTTTTTTCCGTTCAAGTTATTGCAAATCTATGAAGGTTTATCACAGCAATCAACATTTTACGTGAACGTATATAGATAAAGAGTAATAAAACGAATTGTAGACGGTAGAAATAAGAAGAAGAAGGAAGAAAAGTTTAAAAAACGTACCATTTTTTTTGTTTTGCCGCTGTAGTCATTTTTTTTGCTGGAATAATATCAAGGAATGTCACTAGACATTTCTGCAAAACAATTGTTCATGAATTGTTCCCCGTTGATCGCATATTGAGGTGTTCCAAGTTGGCCGACTGTTCCGGGATTGGCGACTTTCTCTTATATTATTTTATTTTGAATGAGAAATAAAATTTAAAGAGACAAGGAAGGTCATAGCACGAGATAGTAACAGGAAATGGAAAGAAGGGTGGTGCGAACAGAGAGAGAGAGAGAGAGAGAGAGAGAGAGAGAGAGAGAGAGAGAAGAGGGAGAGAGAGAGAGAGAGAGAGGAGAGAGAGAGAGAGAGAGAGAGAGAGAGAGAGAGAGAGAGAGAGAGAGAGAGAGAGAGAGAGACATACAGAAACAGAGAGACAGAGAGCAAACCAAAACAACAGACAACTCGAATAACCCCCCCCCCCCAACCTCCCTCCCCCCGCCCCGCCTTACCAACCACCACCGGAAGACGTGTGACCTTTACGACACGTTCGTGACCTTGGCGATATTGGTGAAGGGAAATGGAGTGGAGACCCTGGCCTGACATGGACAATTGGGGGGACAGCGCAATTAGCCGACCAGTCATGTTCAGTGCGGTGGGTCAGCCGCGTTGGTCTCTGCCAAGCACCTGCTGGTCAACGGGCAGTGCGGTTTCCTCCCTGCCCTGACCATTGTCCTGTTGTTGGTCAGTTTGTTGTCGTGTGTTGAATAAAGGTACCTTATTTCACGTGGGAACGATCGTCAATGTAAACCACCGACAGATCTTTGTAGACTTTGACCTAGAATACACGCTATTCGTTTGTAGTGTTGGCCAACATAAGGCCTTTTTCCACAGATCAAAACAGCTGCGCGGTCGAGGTGAAAAATGACTGGTGAGATGTGTGTAAAATGTCATATTTTGGTCTTCAATACAAATACCATTTGTGTATTTATCCGTTTAATATTTAGTTAAATTTCCTTCAATTTTTCTTGATTGGACGCAAACAAACATGTACTCTTTTGTAGTTTCAACCAACCACCTTGCAAATTTTATTTCAGAATTGACACCTTTGTAAATATCTATAATTAATTCAAGGGAAGTCCCCTCTGTAAAAAGGAAGCAGCAAAGATGTTGATATTTGGTAAAAGTCCAAGGTTAAGCGTCTTATTATTTGTAAGGATTTATGGCGATTAAAAAATGGTCACACAAGAAGTCCGATTTTTTTTCTCTGAAAAAAGCAGTTTGTCTGCCATTGATGATATCACACTAGTTTATGCATGGTTCTTGCAACTGTTTATAAATATCTTATATCAGGCAGCTCGACGGGGAGCGGAAACCATATATATTATATATGAATCTTCAATTTAAAGCCTTCGTGCAGGCAAGCTGTAACTTTAGTAGCAAATAATTCTGTTTTTAAAACCTATCGATCTAGCCTTCCCTTTCCCTTTTCGCCTCATCCTCCTCCTTTTCATCGTCGTCCTCGTTATCATCATCATCATCATCATCATCATCATCATCATCATCATCATCATCATCATCATCATCATCATCGTCCTGATATGGCTCTGCGTAGTCGGCTGGACGTTAAGCAACAAATCATCATCATCATCGTCGTCGTCGTCGTCGTCGTCGTCATGACGAAAGCTTTTTTTCTCTCTCTTTTCATGACAAGTCTTACGAGAATGGAAACCACCCACCCGGCAAGTCAGGCGCCACTTCACGGGCCCTTTCTTCCTATTCCACCTCCGACAATCCCCGGCTCTCGGTTCCAAGTAAGCCCTGTACCCTCACCTGTACCCTCTCCCCTCGGCCTCGCCGCCCATTCTCATTCCGCTTTCCCACAAAAACAATTCACAGGTGCGCCAGGTGCGAATCTCCGCGCTGAACTCTCACAGATGGCACCTAATTACCCCGTGACCAATCGCTTCCGCTTCCGGAAGAAAGGTGGGAAGGCCAAGTCTCGGTTAGCCTTATAAGGGATCTTCACTTCCGGTGCCCACTTCCGGTGATTTGTGTTTGATGTGGAGGTTGTAGTCTCGGTTTTTATTGGTTCGAGCCGTGCTAATTAGTCAAGCTCCAATCCTGTTGTCAATCTTTATTGCTGCTTGGTTTGGGGTTGGTCTTTTAGTCATCACGAGTGAATGACTGCATTAGTTTCCTTTAGTTTTTCAGCGTGACAGTGACTGCTGTTCAATCATTCCTAAGATCGTAGTCATGTTTGGTTATTTGTTGGACTTATATGTTGATTTGTATGTTGTGAGGATTTGATATTATACGTATTGTTTGTTTGATTATGAGGGCTGCATGTTTATACAAGAATATCCGCTACGAATACAGCGTGCAAGCTGGTTGCTAAGCAGTGTGCTTGTTATCGTTCTATATGTTGTTTTTGTTAAACGATTGTACACAGTAACATGAATAAAACACGCTTAAACCAAACCGGACCAGCCTACCCCATCAGCCCTAGCTGGCCAATGACGAGCTATTTTTGAAAATCCTTGGAGATCTTGTCAATGGAGCGAAAGGGTTGGGTCGTGTTTTCCTTTCCCTGGGCCTGCCGTTCTGTCTTGCCTGGACGGCAAACCACGGGAGCAAAGACCAAGCTCTTCAGTCTGTGATCTTTCGCCTGGAGAAGTCAACAAACGGCGGAGCGAGTGGCCATCCTCAGTGGACGGCTGGCTTGGGAGAGTTTGGTCAAGCCAGACTCGGGTTTGGTCACTTCTCGTGGGGCCCATTGGACAAGGAGGGAACCGACCGCGGGGGGACAGGTGCATGGTAGCTTGGTCAATAGTCTCTTCCGTGTGTTTCATTGTGTTGTTGTGATCTTTCGGGTGGAAAAGCCAATACGCAGAACGGTCATCCTCAATGGTGGTCCAGCCTGGGAGAGTTTGGCCGCTTCTTTAAAAGGCTGGACTGACAGCCGATGACAGAAAGGACAGGTGGTGGTTTGACCGGTCAATGTTTCTACGGTGTATATTTAATTGGGTTCCCTCTTTCTCTTTCTCACACTCTTTGACAGGGATTTGTTTTGTGGCCGGGGGTTGTTCCGGCGAGGGCTGAAAAGATCGGTTGGGTCACTGAGTGTTGGAATATTCACTTCCCCTGTTATGAATGACTGGGATTGAAGTGTCAGCCAGCGAACGAACGAGGGTGTTAGTGTCGTCAGATGAATGGGTCTTGCTGGCTGAATGAACGGCGGAAGTGGACACGTGGAAATGTCTTGATCGAAGTACTGCAGACGAGTAACCGTTTTAAGCTATTCAGTCATGCCATCATTGAATAAATGAAAAGTGTACTTCGTGTGAATAGAACCGCCGTGGGTCGCATGGCAACTGCTGAACATAATTATTTGAGCTAGGGGATAAAGAAACAAGGCCAGGCAATGCAATATAAAGAATATTAAACCATATGAATCAGAGTTAAGATGGAAAAATCGGATGAATGAAAGCTGCGTTCTAAAGTCGTACAAAGGGGGACTGACGGAACAAGAAAATAACAGCAGTATCACAGGGAACATAAAAAAAGAGTCTTTTAAACTTTTTTTTAAAAAGATTAACGAGACCGATAAGCGGTGTGTGTTCAATTATTTTTTTCATGAATGAGCTGCTTGTTTTACTTGACGCCAACGGGGACTGAGAACGACAGAAAAAGATCGTTAGCCATAGCCTTGAAATTGGAATGACCAATTGGTTCACTGGAAAGACATGGATATACATGGATATTATGTGCAGTAACTGACGATCGTCCTGACTGCAGAAAAAGAAGACAATCTAACAACCAAACAAATATATTAGTTCGAATGGTCAAAAGACTGTCAGGAAAGTATACACGTGTAAGATCCATTCAGGCGGGGAGAATGGATAACAGTAAAGTCAACAAAATGCACAAAAAAGTGTTTTGAATAAGTTGCGTTGTAGCAATTTTGTCAGCCTGGTATAGTTTCAGTCAAAAATGAGGAAAGTAGTCTCGAAGTTTGCATGCGTTTAGTTTCTTCCGCTTTTCACAACGTATGATTTGTTTAAAAAATCGTTTAAATGATCACAGATCCAAACAAGCTTTTACATCAACTACGATTATACCTTTCCACACATGTAAGCCTTTACGACAAAAAGCTTGACTCATTGTACACAATTACTTGGGCAGACGATGGAATTAAACCTAAATGAATCTACGTGCATACAATGTAAAGCTCAAAGTGTGTCCGTTGAGTCGACCTTGCTTTGAAGATCTGACTAGAAGGATGCAAGAAGCGGCGTTTGCCTGTTTTTGATTGGCCGATCTAGGTAGGACAATTTTTTTTATCAGAATCATTAAAATACAGCATCAAAAATGTTTTATCTTTAGTGGAAAACATTAATCTGCTAAGTGTTATGGGTTTGGCGAAACCCTCACCCATAATCGCCGCTGAAACACCTCAGAGCCGAGTTTCCCCAAAAAAATATACCACCCCCACCCCCATCTTCATCTTCCTCCTCACCAAAGTTCTCAATCCTGTACCAGTTACTCGCCGAGAGAGAGAGAGAGAGAGAGAGAGAGAGAGAGAGAGAGAGAGAGAGAGAGAGTGTGTGTGTGTGTGTGTGTGTGAGTGTGTGTGTATGAGTGTGTGTGTGTGTGTGTGTGTGTATGTGTGTGTGTTTGTGTGGTTGTGTTAGTGTTGGAGAGAGGGAGAGAGAGCGTTTCAGAATTCCGATGAATTGTTTTTAACATTTTCACTTCCCCCAACCCCACTCTCTTCTCATCTCCTCCCTGCTTCACGTGTGATTTTATATTTGCTGAGACGCGCATTCCAAAGACTGACTCTTCGCTTTGCAAGTTCAAGGCGTATTTCCGATCTTTTGGCTTCATAATCACAAAACGAGCTTCCTGTATGCTCAGAAGTGTGTACACCCTTGCACTTTACTTTTTGCTCTTAACCACCCTTAGCCACCACCCCAGTTTTAACTCCTACTTCTTCTCTAAGTCCCCCCCCCCCCCTTGCCCCCCCCCCCCCCCTCCCAATAGAACTTTGTGTTCTCAGACCCCCCCCCCCCCACCCCACCCCCCGCCAACCTGCCCCTCCCCACACGCGTTCATCACTCAAAAACAAATCCAGGTATGCGTCAGACTGTAAGTTATAGCACAGTAAGCTTGTGAAGTACCTGCTACATTTTGCGTTTGAAGTCTCAAAGTCTGCCTTTAGTACAGCGGGCAGGATATACATGAATGGACAACTGTAGCGTCAGTCGAGGTCGTAAACTACAAAGGTTGTGAGGTGAGTAGTACCTCGCCCTAGGACGGTTGCGTTAGTAACTGAGTGCAGTCAATGTGTCTGTGTGAGAGTATGAATGGAGAAAACACGAGAGAGAGAGAGAGAGAGAGAGAGAGAGAGAGAGTGCGTGTGGTTGTGTGTGTATGCGTGCGTGCGTTCGTGCGTGCGTGTTTGTGTGTGTATGTGTGTGACTGTGTGTGACTGTGTGTGTGTGAACTACCTGATCATCACTTGACTGTCGATAGCAAAAACCTGTTGAAGTCTATTGTGATTACTTTGCAATTACAATCAGCCAAAGTAGGTGACTTCCAAGTTGCATATCTTCGTACATGAATTTGTACTTGCCACTTGGATTTGTGCTTACCAATCAATTGCTTTACTCCGTATTTGGTTGTTTGTTTCACAGCCGTTATAACTGACTTTTGGATGCGTGGCAGTGAGATATATATATATGATCCATTCGTGTGGGACTCTTATCTTTCAATTTTCTTTTATCATTTATTTTGTTGCTGCTGATGCTGCTGTTGTTGTTGTCGTCGTTTTGATGTTGTTTTTGTTGTTTGCTCAAGGGGAAAATATCCGTTTGTTTAGAACACGTGAGTGCATTTTTTAACGAGCATGCCGAGCGTGCTTTGCATGCAAGCGGGTTTCAAAGCGGAACTGAGGTAAACAAAAATTGTGCGTTCTTCCACTGCGCCAGTTATCGGCATGCCGCTAAGTTTAGGAGGTCAGAGCTGTATCTTATCTTTTACCCATCCTACGCTCTTGTCACAGTCTCAACCCCCCCCCCCCCCCATCCCCGCCATCCCCCCCCCCCCCCCCCCTCCTCGACACCCACCCTCTTCCGAAACCGCTTTGCCCCATCCTCACTTAATTTTTTTTAACGTAACCTGGATAACTGGAATTCCAGCCTGATTTCTAAATTGGTTTGTTTATTGTTTTAGCTTTTTAAAACAAATTCCTTTTATAAGACGTATACAAATGAAGACTTTGTTACTCTTGATTGCGATTTGTTTTTCAAGAGTGTTGTTGTTGTCGTTGTTGGTGGTGATTGGGATGTTGCTGCTGCTGTTGTTGTCGTTATACGATCAGGGTGTGTATGTGTGTGTGTGTGTGTGTGTGTGTGTGTGTGTGTGTGTGTGTGTGTGTGTGTGTGTGTGTGTGCGTGTGCGTGTGTGTGTGAGTGTGAGTGTGTGTGTGTGAGTGTGTGTGTGTGAGTGTGTGTGTGTGTGTGTGTGTGTGTGTGTGTGGGTGTGTGTGTGCGTTTTGGGGAGTGCATGTAGTTTATAACTTAGTTTCCCTGGTTTATTTAACTGTTTGAATACATATTTCTCTCTGTTCGATTCATTTGCATTGTTTAGCTACGTACGTTATCACTTCTCGACTTATCTGAGCTAATGTTCTTGTAAGTGGACTGCTAAACTTGCCAGGTTTGTCAATATAATTCCATATTATGCAATTAATGATCGATCGATTGATTTATGCTGTGGAAAGAGAAGAAAGAAGAGCGACTTTATGTTCAATGAATGAACGAATGAATGAATTTCGTCAGTTATTGATTGCGAAGATTGTACATTTTGATTAAAAGGTGTGTAGATAACATAGACTTTATTTATCTATTTTAATGTTTTTAATTTTTTTATATTTATTTTATTTCTGTATTTACTTATTTATCTGTTATTTATTTAAATACTTGTGTATTTATGCATTTATTGATCTATTAACGCAAGTTTCTATTTTGAGATTAATTAATGTATTCGTTTATTCATGTATGTTTTCATTTATTCACTCCTTCCAAAATAACAGACAGGAGGAACATACTGTGTAAGTTGTTAGTGGTGGCATTTATGTATTCATTTATTTATTTATCCATTCTGTATAAAAAGACAGGAGAAACCTGTTTTCATTTAAGTTGTTATTGTTTACCCTTGCTTGCACCTGGCTTCTGTCTGTACGCCTGGTGACATGTTTTACTTCTCACATACGCCTTTTAACAGTGGAACCGGGTTTAGAAAACGAAACTAAATCAGATAACCGAATTTTGAATTTCGCCGTGCCGCCTTGCAAAGACCTCTGCCAAGTTTGGGCTCACGAGGTTTTGGAATTTATGATCAAGTTAATGCAGGGCAAGAGGTGAACACATAAAATAAGGCTAGAAAGAACAGACAGACGGGCGGACAGACAGAGAGACAGACAGACAGACAGACAGACAGACAGACAGACAAACAGACAGACAAACAGACAGACAGACTAACAAGCACGTTGCGTACCGTGTAGACATTACATACGATTTAAGAATATCTTTTTTGACAAGAAAGGATGAGTTATTTGAACGTTTCTAGTAATGATAGACAAAACGGAACATCCACAAGAACTTCGACATATCGGCCTTTACAGTGGCCAAACAAGATTCAAAACAGACAACATTTAAAGCAACTGATTTGAGAATGTTTGTTTTTTTAATATCGATCTTCATCAGTGTCTTAGTTTGGTCAGTAAAAGTGTGTGCATCTAACACCAAAGAGGACATACTCAGGTCAATGTCTGAGTGTAAACAGACGATGTGCTAACGGCTAAGCTCACTGTTGATTTTAAAACGTTAATCATGTATTATATCAAGGGATGATTGATTGAAACATTGTAGTTTAAACCAACAGACGAGTATTTTCCATGATACCAGTATTGCCATGAGCTCCGTCCTCTCACATTACTCTTCACTTGCTACATACAAATAATACTGTCCTTCCCTGCATGCAAAGGATCACGGATTCACCATGGCTCTTTGCGTATAGCATTGTCTCAAAACGAAAGTGATAAGAGTTGTCCGTCCCTGACATAGCCCGCGGCGCTGTCGGCAGGTAGTTCCGGTTGTTTTGTTTACGTCCAAAATGGCTGAACGAGAGAAGAAGATTAGTGGTGGAGGGAAACGTTACTTTGTCTGCTGTTCAAACTACGCGGGTAAAGAAGTTGAAGGGCGGATTGTCATGCGGTTCCATTTTACAAACACAAACCGGAACTACCTGCCGTTCCAGGGGCGCAACTCTGTCCGACTATCGTGTTAGTTTCGAGACAGCGCTATAAAACAAGCCCTCTTCTACTAGACTACTCCCCAAAAGCAAAATGCTTGTCTGCTTCCTGGGGAGATTAATAGATTTTTGATGATTTGATTTTTACACCAATCTTTATACTTGTGGAAATGAATTTTCCCCAGCTGCGCATATTGGTTTTCGTATTTTCATTTTGCGAAAGCAACGGCTTCTTCTAATATTATTGTCCTTGGCCTTGCGAACGCGGCTATTTTTTTAATTTATGTATTTTTTAAATCTGTTATCTTCAAGTAAACATATCTCTCTGGAGCGAGAACGTGTCTTAAAATCTAAGCCAACACATGAGGATGAAGAAGCAGTGTGACGAAACATGACAACCGAACAGAGAAACAGACACTCATGTACCGAGGATAATATTAAGTGCTTCCGTTCAAGCTAAAGGTGGGTGGGGCAGACACAGGCTACGAAGTAAACAAGATAAACAAGCTGAGGGATGTAATACTTATTCAAATTATTGTTGTAAAGTGACAACATTCAGAGAGGTCTGTCTCATGTTTATGACCGGCTTAAAAAGCAGAGTGAAGGATCTTTTACTCCGTATGCAATTAACTGTTGGCAGACTGGAAATAGCTTGAATTTCAGTTCCTTTTTATGGATTTTCTTTCACTTCATTGTTCGGATTTTAACAGGTTTGATTATCAAAAAAAAAATTGTAGTTCAGTTATTGCTAGGCACTTCTTATGTGTATTGCTGGGTTTTTTTTAATATAAATATATAATTATTATCATTTGGTCCTGTTTTTTTGGGTCGTATATGCTTTCGGAATGGTTTATTGTATGATTATTTCTTGCCGTTTCTCCGTTTCGTTTTATTTACGCATCTAACGCCTCCATGCTTCAACGTTCCCAGGACATTGTCTGTGCACAAGGTTTTGCGGACCTTACTCATCTTCCTCCTTCAGTCCCCGGCCTCCGCCCAACCCCCGCCCCCCTCCTCTCCGCTCTCCCCCCACTCTCTTTCTCGATGATGCATAGAATGATGTCAGGGAATGCTCCTATACTCATTGTCTCAAATTTCAAACTGAATAATTCAAGAAAACTAAACAAATTAATTACCCTAACCCAGGCAGGGCTCCCCACGGACGCCCCTCTTAGTGCGTCCCGGGACCCCCACTTTCAATTTTTAGATGGTCCATGGACCCCCACTACAGAATTTTAGAGGGTCCCAATTAAAGGTCCATTGCTTTTAACCTTCTTTCCTACGCGCGTGAAATTGACATTGGTGCTTGCACGAGACGTATACAGTCTAAAAACGTTACGTGCCTCAGGTACACAATAGTCTGTGTACGATTGCAGTCTGCAAATGGTATACAGTAGGCACGATAAAGAAAAATTCAGTGCGTCCCAGGACCCGCTCTTTTAAAGTCTAGTGCGTCCCGGGACCCCCTTCATACATTTTTAGTACGTGTTTTCGGCTTTTAGTGCGTATAGGAAGCAGGGACGCGCGCTATCGGGAGAACTGCCCAAACCCCTTGAATTGACCTGTACAAGTCAAGTCTCTCTTATTCTAGCGCGCTATTGTGGAACTCCATTCCTGATATAATTAACATGCAAGTCAGTGAAACATCATTCAAGGAACACTACATGCTGTTTCTCTTACAAAACCCTGTAAGCACTACTATACTATTGTACAGCTGAAAAAATATCAATACTCTATGATTGTATTGAAACATGATCATACATAATGCAATGAGGACATTTTTTTTTTAAACAAGTAAATAATTCTTTGATCTAATATTCCATTATTGCTTGATATTCATAATGCATATTGAAATGTCTTTTTAATTGTTGAATATGTTAATTAAGTAAATTGTATTGTAGTTATCTTAACTTCTATTTCTTCTTTTTATTAATCGAGTTACCCTCAATGGGCGAGGGCCGGATGAAAGCAATGAATCATTTTTATTTTAAATTAATTTTGTGTTTGAAGTGTTCAGTAACTGTCCCGTTTCAATATGGTATCTACTTCTATCCAACATTCAAACTTTACTACTCCCACCTCCCTCATGTTTTCCTATCCGCCCTATCCCTGCCCCCCTCCCCCTCCCCCACCCCCTCCCGTTCCCCCACCAAGTGGCCTTAAGAGTTTGGACTTTGATGAAATCTTCTTCTATCCAACACTCGCCGCCTTTACTGCTTCTGCCTCCCTCCTACTTTCCACTCGGCCCTATCGCTCCCCCGGCAAGTGTAAGTGGGTTTTTGGACTTTGATGTGCTACGGGGAGGCACACAAATACTATTTAAATGTTTTGTTGATCAGTTTCAGTAACTGACCCGTTTCAGAAATCTTCTTCTAATCCTACACTCAAACATTAATCCTCCAACCTCCCTCCACTTGCCCCCCCCCCCCCCCCTTACCCCCGCAAAGCGGTAGTGAGTTTTTGAACTTCGATGTGGTAAGGGGAAGTACGGTTAATCCTCTCTACAATCCTCAGGCATGTGGCACGTGCCGCAGCGGCTGTTGCTGCTGTGCTGTAAAGCCATGCTGTCAGGCTATGCTGTGCGGATGCTGTGCAGCAGTGTGTGTGTGTGTGTGTGTGCACGCGTGTGTGTGTGTGCACGCGTGTGTGTGTGTGTACTGGTGCATGTGTGTGTGGGGGGGAGGAGAGACAAACAGACACGGAGAGAGAGAGAGAGAGAGAGAGAGAGAGAGAGAGAGAGAGAGAGAGAGAGAGAGAGAGAGAGAGAGAGAGAGAGAGAGAGAGAGAAAACGAACGAACGAACTTTATTACTCAAGGATGGAGATATTAGGCTCACGCCTAGTCTTACAATCTGTCCCTGCTAAACTAAGACATAAAAATAAAGACTATAAAAGGACAATTGTCAATCGCAATCATACCGTATTACTAATTACAACATTACCTATACGAATACATAATGCATGATAGAACATTGAAATGTACATGTATGTCAATATAATACAAAGAAAAAGAAAAGTCGACTCGCACACACACGCGCGCCGCATGCCTGCAATCACGTTCGCACTCAATACAACACACACACTCTCACACACACACACACACACACACACACACGCGCGCGCACCGCATGCCTGCAATCACGTTCGCACTCAATACAACACACACTTACACACACACACACACACACACACACACACACACACACACACACACACACACACACACACACACACACACACACACACACACACACTCTCACACACACACACACATACACATATGCGCACACACACACACACAGACATATACGCACGCACACACACATACACACGCAGACACACACACACACACACACACACGCACTGCACACACAACAACAACCTCATCATCATCATCATCATGATCATAGTCGACATCATTATCATCATCAACAAAATATATAGAGGTTAGTGATAGCAATGCATTCTTGCTAGAAACAGCTTCAGAATGTAACTGTTCATGACAACAGATATTTGCGAAGCTGCGCTTTGAAGTATTTAATCGTGCTTGACCCCTTTATCTCACATGGTAGCGAATTCCAAATTGTTGAGCCCGAAAACGCTAAACTGGTTTTATATAAATCAATACGGGGTAGCGGGGAAACTAATTTGTTTGAGCCATATCTGTCTGTTGCTTTCTGAAATAATGATCGCATGTACTGTGGGGTCTCGCTTATTTGAACACTTAAACATTAAAAGCGCCTTATTAAATAATAACTGATCTTTAAGTGATAAAAAATTAAGGCTGCTAAGCTTTTGATCTGTTAATGTTTGCGGACCCGGCATGATAAGTTTAGCTGCGCGACGGTGAAGAGAATTTACTTATTTTAAGTGAACATCGCTACAACCATCCCAAAGCGTACATGCATAATTCAGATGAGGTAAAATCTGAGAGAGAGAGAGAGAGAGAGAGAGAGAGAGAGAGAGAGAGAGAGAGAGAGAGAGAGAGAGAGAGAGAGAGAGAGAGAGAGAGAGAGAGAGAGAGAGAGAGATGTCACGTTTAACAAATGAGGGCAGGGTTAACACAGGACACACTTTAAAAAAAAAATGACCCGACCTATTTCATCATTTGTCTTGATCAACACTGACTAGAATCTCGAACCCCCAAATACTGATATCGTTTTCTTTTTTTAACCGGAACCCACAGACAACTATCTCTGGAACTCATTTCATCAACCATAAAGACCACCGACAGACAGAAAATCAGTTTCTCACCTGAAACATCAAAGGGCGACAACTACTGCGCCAGGCCTCCTGGTGGCAAGATAAAAACCAAGGTAGACCATTCTCAGGCGGAAGTGGCACAGCTCCGGTGTATTAAAAAATAGGAAGGGAGAAACTCCGCACGAGCCGGGCAGGAAACAGAAACCAACAAACAGGAAGCTTCCCAGATTGAGATCCAGGAAAACCAAATGCTCGCTTTTGATGCTCGTTGTTTAAACAGAGAGAGAGAGAGAGAGAGAGAGAGAGAGAGAGAGAGAGAGAGAGAGAGAGAGAGAGAGATAATGGGGAATGGATGCTTATCTTGGAGCTGTGTGTGTGTGTGTGAGTGTGTGTGTGTGTGTGTGTGTGTGTGTGTGTGTACGTGTGTATGTGTGTGGGTGTTTCCGGTGCTGATGAGTAGGAGTGTGATTATATTGGGGGTGTTTGCACTGATAGTTTGCGAAAGACGAAGGACATTTTGACCGTTCTTTTTTTTATTGTGCATTAATTTTTTGCTGTCGGATTTTCCTTCTTTCGTTACTGTCTGTTTCTTCTTGTTTATCTTTTTTTTTATGGATTTCGTTTTAAAAATTCAGGATTTAAGTTTAAATCGACTGTGCTCATAGTACTCATACTGTTCTGTCTTGATGATGTAAGAGGCCTCAAGTTTTGCTTCTTCGAAAAAAGCCGCCGCCTAGTTTTTGCAGTGTAGTTAAATACTTGGCCGTCTACTTGGTATAAACATTAATTAATAATGTCCACGCTTGACTGTTACAGTGTTAGCAGCCAGGCTGTTGAATCCTGCGCCACGACGGTGTGCAACTGCAAGAGTGCTCCTTGCGGCGTATGTAAAGGCAGGGTATGTGTCATGTACATTTATGTCATTCTTTTTAAACAGGAAGAAAAAGATCTCTTTGGGAGCAAGACCACAGTGTTACACAGCGTGTACATTTCTGTCCACGGTGTTGGAGCAGAGAAAGCTCTTACCCTCCTTGGTTTGAGGGCAATTGGACAAGAAAGGCGGTCGCCACAACACACCTCACAGCCTACCCTGTAACGAAAGTCTGACCTCTTACTAACTCTGAGGCGGTTCTTCGTTCTTTTTTGTAGTAGCCAGTGAAAACCAGATTTTGGCAGAAAACTGCCTGTCCTTAATTTGGCGAAATCGACTACTCCAAGTATACTTCGCGTAGCTGGCCGCACGGAGCGGCTGTAGCACTGAGTTTT
>NW_027129553.1:32500-37500 GCF_037325665.1 Littorina saxatilis | reverse complement strand
GCGTTCGTGGGCTAAAGCTCCCACGTACACTCGTGTTTTTTGCACGAGTGGAATTTTGCGTGTATGACCGTTTTTTACCCGCCATTTAGGCAGCCATACGCCGCTTTTGGAGGAAGCATGCTGGGTATTTTCATGTTTCTATAACCCACCGAACTCTGACATGGATTACAGGATCTTTTTCGTGCGCACTTGGTCTTGTGCTTGCGTGTACACACGGGGGTGTTCGGACACCGAGGAGAGTCTGCACACAAAGTTGACTCTGAGAAATAAATCTCTCGCCGAACGTGGGGACGAACTCACGCTGACAGCGGCCAACGGGATACAAATCCAGCGCGCTACCGACTGAGCTACATCCCCGCCCGAGGTCTTTAATGAGGAGGGACTCTTAAAATAGGGGTACACTTACTGAGGTCATTTTGTTTGTTTGCTTAACGCCCAGCCGACCACGAAGGGCCATATCAGGGCGGTGCTGCTTTGACATTTAACGAGCGCCACACACAAGACAGAAGTCGCAGCACAGGCTTCATGTCTCACCCAGTCACATTATTCTGACACCGGACCAACCAGTCCTAGCACTAACCCCATAATGCCAGACGCCAGCCGGAGTACTGAGGTCATGAAAAGAACAATTGAAAACAAGTCGCGTAAGGCGAAATTACTACATTTAGTCAAGTTGTGGAACTCACAGAATGAAACTGAACGCACTGCTTTTATTCCACAATGACCGTAATCCGCCGCTCGTGCAAAAGGCAGTGAAATTAACGAGCCTGTTTAGCGCGGGGGTGGTTGCGCTGTGCTGCATAGCACGCTTTTCTGTACCTCTCTTCGTTTTAACTTTCTGAGCGTGTTTGTAATCCAAACATATCATATCTATATGTTTTTTGGAATCAGGAACCGACAAGGAATACGATGAAATTGTTTTTAAATCGATTTCGAAAATTTTATTTTAATCATAATTTTTATATTTTCAATTTTCAGAGCTTGTTTTTAATCTGAATATAACATATGTATATGTTTTTGGAATCAGAAAATGATAAAGAATAAGATGAACGTAATTTTGGATCGTTTTATAAAATTGTTTTTTTAATTACAATTTTCAGATTTGTAATGACCAAAGTCATTAATTAATTTTTAAGCCTCCAAGCTGAAATGCAATACCAAAGTCCTGCCTTCGTCGAAGATTGCTTGGCCAAAATTTCAATCAATTTGATTAAAAAATGAGGGTGTGACAGTGCCGCCTCAACTTTTACTAAAAGCCGGATATGACGTCATCAAAGGTATTTATCGAAAAAATGAAAAAAACGTCTGGGGATATCATACCCAGGAACTCTCATGTCAAATTTCATAAAGATCGGTCTTGTAGTTTACTCTGAATCGCTCTACACAGACACACACACACAGACAGACAGACAGACAGACACACACACAAGAGACCCACACACACATACACACAGACACACACACACACACACACACACACACACACACACACACACCACGACCCTCGTCTCGATTCCCCCTCTACGTTAAAACATTTAGTCAAAACTTGACTAAATGTAAAAACGTGGTTCTTAAATTTGGGAGTGGGGGTCTTTAAAGAAGGGTACCACTGTAAAGTTTGAGACAAAACAGTGTGCCCAACCCTCAACCAAATCCGATTGAAGACATTTTTCATTTTAAAGATCTATTATTTTTCGTATAAGTTATCATGTTCATCAGGATTTAAAAAAATAAACCGCTTATTAAGTTATGGAACATGAATCTTAGACTAAACCAAACCTTTACAAGTACTTCGGCGTAATGGTCTTTGCAGTAGACAGACATCAGCTAATTATGAAAACGTATCTCAGTAGGGATTGATTTGACCTTAGGACGGCGCTAGCCGATAGGAAAAGGGATGTTTTTGTTATCATGTTAATCATCATTGTTCTGTTCGGGCCTTTACACTCGATAAGACCCCTTTCACTTCTGCTGCTACTTCGCAAGGTTTATAGGCTCAGAGGAAAACCTGAAGGCACACCTGTAAAGGCCAGGAGTTGGAGCTCGAGTACAGATCTGTGCGACTGTGGCGAGAAGGAACGGACTCCGCAGCATGTCCTGCTTGCGTGTCAATGCTCAGACAGCATTACTCCAGATTCAAACCTGCGGGGAACTGTTGAAGCCCTGAGCCGAACTTGCCAGTTTATAACATCAGCAGGCCTCAGCCTATGAGCAACATACCCGTTGAACGTCGAAGAAGAAGAAGAAGAAGAAGAAGAAGAAGAAGTCAATTGTAAGCGTTCCTAAATAAATTTCTGGAATTGTAGTACGTATTGAAATTAGAAGCAACTGAACGAACCTTCAGACCTGGGAAATAAAAGGAAACGAAAGCTGGACTTGTTTTTTTTTTTTTTTTTTTTTTTTTTTTTTTTGGGGGGGGGGGGGGAGGAGGCTAACGAATCCAATTATATCTAGTCCTTGATAGGCACAAAAATATTGCCTGTAGGACATGGAGCACCATCATCACACACACTAGGTTTAGGAGAAAAAAAACCACCCGAAGTCGAGTAAAACTGAAGGTCTCTACACATTCTCAACGTCAACTTTCGGGGCTTTGTGGAAATGTTTCCAGTAAGATCCTTTTTGTTACATTTAGTCAAGTTTTGACTAAATGTTTTAACATAGAGGGGGAATCGAGACGAGGGTCGTGGTGTATGTGTGTGTGTGTGTGTGTGTGTGTGTGTGTGTGTGTGTGTGTGTGTGTGTGTGTGTGTGTGTGTGTGTAGAGCGATTCAGAGTAAACTACTGAACCGATCTTTATGAAATTTGACATGAGAGTTCCTGGGTATGCCGGACGTTTTTTCCTTTTTTCGATAAATGTCTTTGATGACGTCATATCCGGCTTTTTGTAAAAGTTGAGGCGGCACTGTCACACCCTCATTTTTCAATCAAATTGATTGAAATTTTGGCCAAGCAATCTTCGACGAAGGCCGGACTTCGGTATTGCATTTCAGCTTGGTGGCTTAAAAATTAATTAATGACTTTGGTCATTAAAAATCTGAAAATTGTAATTAAAATTATTTTTTTATAAAACGATCCAAATTTACGTTCATCTTATTCTTCCTCATTTTGTGATTCCAAAAACATATAAATATGTTATATTCGGATTAAAAACAAGGTCTGAAAATGAAAAATATAAAAATTATTATCAAAATCGAATTTCCGAAATCGATTTAAAAACAATTTCATCTTATTCCTTGTCGGTTCCTGATTCCAAAAACATATAGATATGATATGTTTGGATTAAAAACACGCTCAGAAAGTTCAAACGAAGAGAGGTACAGAAAAGCGTGCTATGCAGCACAGAGAAACCACTACCGCGCTGAACAGGCTCGTCAGTTTCACTCCGTTTTGCACAAGCGGCGGACTACGGTCATTGTGAAAAAATGCAGTGCGTTCAGTTTAATTCTGTGAGTTCCACAGCTTGACTAAATGTAGTAATTTCGCCTTACGCGACTTGTTTGGTATTAGTTGTTCCCCTGTCACAAAAAAGATTGAATGCAAGAACAACAATAGAATCAAGTTGGAAGTTCAGAAAGTGCTCTGCAAAGGGCCCTCAGTAATAAAACAGTTAAAATGGGATCTTCATTATTTTTGCAAGTTCATTGGGTTCATTTTTGTCTGTTCAAGGAATTTTGTTTTCGTTTCAAGAGTTCAGGGACTATGAAGCTCAGGTTGAGTTGCACGATTAAGCGCGCTTGCTTACAGTTTTGAGCATGCGTGCTTCTGAACAGTCTTTAAGCAATTAAGAGATTATATCTTCCCAGATTATTAGTCGTTTTGCTTTGTAATAGTCTTCCCAGATCAAGAGTGGTTTTGTTCTGTTCCAGCGATTATTGCTTCGTTGCGTGAAAAGTTCAAGACAGTTTTAAAAGTCGAAGCTGCTAATACTCAAAAGTTCATCGCGAGAACTCTGTGAGTAGGTTTTTGTCCTGACAGTTCAGGGGCGGATCAGTTCATTTTATGGGGGGGTGTTCCCAAAAGTATATTGTGAAGATATGGGTGTGAAGGCGCGAAGCGCCGAGCCGACGGCGCAAAGCGCCTAGCTTGCTAGGGGGGTCCGGGGGCATGCCCCCCCCCCCGTAAAATTTTGAAAAGAAAGGATGCAAAATGGTGCAATCTGGTGCATTCTGAGGATGATCATTACCAGTTTCAGGCAGCAGATTTTGTCACTGATTAACACCCCAAAAAAACACCCAAAAAATTTAATTTTTGTGGCTGGGGGGGGGGGGGGTTCCGGAAACCCCAGAAACCCCCCCCCCCTCCTCGTCCGCCCCTGCAGTTATTATATTGGTTGGATATTATTAAAAGAGATTCGTTGCTTTTCGTCTTATTTTGAATGTCTGAAGTTGTTAAAATCTGTAGAGTTCTAATATGTTGACAAATTCAAATTTTGTATTATCTAAGAACGTACAAGGGAGATGTTAAATAAACTCAAAATACATTTCGGAATAAGTTTTGTTTGGTTATGTTTTGTTTTGTTTGGTTAGGTTAGGTTGTGTGTGTGTGTGTGTGTGTGTGTGTGTGTGTGTGTGTGTGTGTGTGTGTATGTGTGTGTATGTGTGTGTGTGTGTGTGTGTGTGTGTGTGTGTGTGTGTGTGTGAGACATAGACATAGACATAGAACACTTTATTATCTCAACGAGAAACTCAGGTGTGATGTATCACAGCATTACAATATACAACATAAAACGTAAGAACATAAATAAACTGTGTGTGTGTGTGTGTGTGTGTTTACGTGTGTGTACGTGTGTGTGTGTGTCTGTCTGTGTGTACGTGTCTGTGTGTGTGTGTGTGTGTGTGTGTGTGTGTGTGTTCCTGTTTGTGTCAACAATGTCAGAACAGACAAACAATGAAAAGGGCAACGCAAACGAAAACAAAGGCCGTCAAATTTGTTATTAGTATAAAATAACAAAAATCCTCACAAAACAAACACAAACAATAAATATCCACTTTACCCAT
>NW_027129553.1:17500-27500 GCF_037325665.1 Littorina saxatilis | reverse complement strand
GTGCGAGGAGTAAGCAAAGAGCTTCGGTGTAAGCAAGGAAGAGGAAGGAAGCAGGAAAAAGTGGGTCTGTGTGCAGGAGACAGTGTGGAGCCGACTACAGCCAACGTGTCCCTGTTGTATTGTTTTCCCACACTCCAGCGGGCCTGTTGCTATAAAATACCACACTCAAGTGCCTTTATTCTACACCGAGGATGCTTTCTTCTATAGTACAGTCGAACCTCTCTACAGCGACCGGCCCAGGGATTGGCCAAAACTTGTTGTAATAGACAGGTGGTCGCCGTGGAAAATGGGAAATATATTGAGGGAAAAAAAAACCCCACTTCGTAGAGGATCCTTTTGGCAGGTGGTCGCCATCGAGAAGTGGTCGCCAGGGCAGGTTCGACTGTAGCTTGCTGCTACTTCCAGCATCATTACCACCCCCCTTCTTCTTCTGCCCCCCTCCTCCTTCCCCCGTCATCCTTAGAGGCGTGTGATGTAATCAGATCGTTGTGGTGGTTTTTTTTTAAGAGTAATAATCAAAGTGTTGCCTACTGCTAGCAAGTTCATTGTTGCTGGTTCGTTGATGATGCAATCTCTTGTTTTTTTCGTATGGTCTCTTTTTCGTTTGATTGGATTTTACCGGAACTGAACAGAATTAATGATGAATCCATGACTAACTTTCGATCTTCAGTTTCAAATCAGTGTCATACTGTATGGTTGTTTTTGTTGTGTGTTCATTGTCAGTCACAATGTAATTTCTCATTTTGAGACAATAAAGTATTTTTGTATTGTATTGTATTCAATGGGGGGGGAGGGGGGGTACAGGGTAGCAGTCGAATGGGGGTAGGATGGAGACGGGTGGGAGGAGGTTTACAGCCAAATGGATAAGCTGGGACCAATACTTTACTAACCTGAAGGTCATATCAAATATCGTATTGTCTTATTCACGGCCTGTGTGCGGTCTGTTGACAGACTGGTGTCCATCCGCCACTGGGACAGGAGTCTCATGCGACCAACAGTGGCCGTGCATTTCCTGTGGGTGCATTTCCTGTGGGTGTGTTTCCTGTATACAGGGAATGCGCCCGGTTATAGCATGCGGTGGGAAGTCTAAGATATTCTCTAAGCGACACGGCGCACTTGTTTTTCTGACTTGACGTACTCCTATTCATTGACGTTACTGCTGGTAAGTTTGACCTCAATGTGAATCTGAACCATTTCATAGCGTAAGCCACAGGTCCTTATAGAACAGAAAAAAAGTGCCACAAGCTGTGACATAGAACTTAATTTTGTGTTGCTTTTTTATATTCATCTTTGACAAGCTAGTATATCAATGTGGGTCGTTTGATCATACAGATACTTCAACATTAACAATATTTGAGCATACGTGAAACACAATACACACCACTTAACAAAACCTCGCTTAGATAAGTCACCCAGAATGTACTGGGCTCAAACCCGAAGACTTCTTGTTGCATCCAGTGTTTGAACCTTGAGCGAAAAGTCTGTCCCACTGTACCACAGCTGCTCTTTGATGTGCAGTCAAGTGTCTCTACTTACCCTGTGGAACTGCACCGTACGCCGACACCGACCATTGTCAATTGTAACGGTCTTGACAAAAGACCTACTGTTTTCACATTCAGTGACGTTCAGTGCTTTGAAGCCTGATACTGACACACACCCTTGTGCTCGGTAGATTTAGCCCCAGCAAGAATGCATATTATTGTGACAAATTCTGGCTGGTTCGTGCTGTATACAGACTATGATATTGTTGTAGGTCCGTGTGCGTTCGTACCAGTTTGTCAGACGAAAAGTTGGAAGCTCCGCACCCTTCCGCACGATAGTTTAAAAGGATACTATTGATTTGATCGTTCGGGGAGAGTTCCTGACGAATTTTACGAATCTGAAAAACCTGGGGAGACCACTGCACCGTATTAATCTAGACGCCGGTGTAACACGAAATTTTTACTTCACGAAAAATTTACTCCGGAGTAAATATTTCGTACGAAATTCTTACTCCGAGTACACTTTTCGTACGAGAAAAGAACTCCCCAAGGCACGAAAAAATTACTCCCTCCACGAAATTTTTACTCCCCATTTTTTTTACTTCCAGTAAAAATCTCGTACGCAAAAATGGGATGCGGGCGAAGGGATAATGCCAATAAGTGATCTCGCGCACACGAATGTCGCGCTACCCTCCTTCCACCCCTTCCACCACCAAGACTAACAGGGGACAAGGGAGTACAAATTTCGTACACCTGGCATGGGAAGTTGAATTGCTTGTGTTGGGGTGAAGTAATTTATTCGTTATTTATTCGTCAGGGGAGTAACATTTTTGTACGAAATGTTTACTCGGAACTCACCTGTCTTGGGGAGTAATTTTCTCGTGTAATGGGGGAGTGCTTTTTTTGTAAAGGGAGTAACTTTTTCGTACGAAATGTTTACTCCGGAGTAAAAATCTCGTGGGACTAATTTTCTCGTGTTACACCGGCACGATTTGCTAGAAAACACACCACAAGTATGATAATTAATAAAATCAAAGTGTGTGAATGAACTTCAGGGCGCCGCTTTTCTCCGGTCACTGCTGTAAACAAAAAGTAGTCCAGAGGCGCCGCCTTGTGGAAAAAAGGAGAGCGCCATGTATGACACGGCGTCCTAGTTACAGCATCACGTACACAAACAGGGGAAGTTACTCAGGGGTAGTAATTCATCCCTCAGAAAGAGTGCTGTTTCTTTGCCTGTTTTACGACATTCAATAAATAAGCTTTCAAAGCACTTGCGTTTGCAAAGTGAAGGCAGTCCTCCTGCGCGGTAACATTATTTGAAACGCAGAATCCTACTGTAAAACTTTGGAAGCGATCTGAAAATATTTTGTCTTACATATTATCCCTTCAAACCAGCGAGCATGAACATTATTGTGATCAATTCGGACTTGGTGTGCTACGCAAAATTAATGATAACAGCCTAGGTCCGTGTGCGGCCGCTTTAGTGCCAGTTTAGTTCGACGAAAATAAGCCCTGCCTTTCATGGGCATAGCCGATGCTGACGTTTAAAAACCGGGGCACAGAATATGGTCAGTGAAGCAGTAGACACAAGGACCTGAACATGCAGTGACACGTTCAACAGAATTAGGAGCGGTTCCTATGACAGGGACGGCAGCCAATCAGCCTGTATCACATCTTTCATGCATTTCCTGACGCACCTTAAGTATGGCACCAAGTTTGGCCAAAAAGATCGGCAGAGGGTTGATAACAGTTGAGCGCAGAATGCAAGCACACACAAAACATGCCGAACAAACACAACAGATCAAAACAAGGCATGCTTGTTTAAGACCGACACTTTGAGTAATATCCTTGTCAGACTGCAGTCAATCTACCACTGATGGACAGAATTGTTTGAATTTCTTGAAAGGGATTAAGATGTTTTACCATGCAGATAAAAATTACCGAATGTAAAATGTAAAATACCGAATGTCAGTGTTCGCTGGGTATGTGTGTATATAATATAGTGTGCATAGCATAATTATATGAATATTGTGTGATTTTGGTGATTTTTGTCCGTATGGTTAATTGTTTTATGTAGGTTGTACATTTGATTGTTTTATTCTGTATATGTTCTTTTGTAAAGGGCCTAGAGCCATAGGTTAGGCACTTAAAAATGTCCAGTTATTATCATTACAAGAAACTGAGTTATAGGGAACCTTCTACATTTGACTGTGATACGCCTCAAATCTGAATGGTCGAAAACAAAACAGAGAATAATAAGATTGATGTTGAATCGGTCTTGGATGACACCTTGGGTTCTTGAGATGAGAAATACCACCAACCAACCAACCAACCAACCAACCAACCGACCAACCAACCAACCAACCAACCAACCAACCAACCAACCAACCAACCAACCAACCAACCAACCAACCAACCAACCAACCGACCAACCAACCAACAAACCAACCAACCAACCAACCGACCAACCAACCAACCAACCAACCAACCGAACAACCAACCAACCAACCAACCAACCAACCAACCAACCGACCAACCAACCAACCAACCCTGTACAGTCGTTGAAATGTATACGTACAAAGTAAACAGGATACAAGTGTGTGAGTAAATGAAGTCTATAATCTGTCCTCACTCTCTGGTTTCGACTTCGAGCGACAATTTATTTGTAAATAAACGTGTGTTGTAGTTTTGAACAAAATAAGACATTTTTAAAAAGACCGAGAGAGTCCATCAGTTGTCTCAAATCCGCGCTAGCGGTCGGGGTGAACGATGACCGTGAAGATACGAAAAACAACAAATAACAATTACGTATCGTTCCATTTTTAGTTAGAAATAGAGATTATCCTACATACGTAAGAGAGACCTCCAATGTAATAAATAAACCATCCCTCCACACATGTGTAGGAAACTTCCTTTTATACTCTCACGATTGAATACACACTATCATGCACTCTTGTGTAGTCCCAGCCAGGCGGTCAGCCACCTAAATATTAGATTTAGTCGGACTCAGACGTCAAATGGCGGAAAGAAAGGGAAATCCAACGTTCAATCGATAAAATAATTATTACGCCCATTATAGTTATAGGAGACTAAATCCTCACAACTCCCACTCACTCTTGCCTTTTGTTCTGATCGTTTCATTTCCTTTTCTATGTGGCCCTAAAAATAATTCTCCCGTCTCTTTTGTTTCCGAATATGGTTAAAACGGGATGGATTAAAAACTCGGTCAGACAAGACAGACGAGAAAGGAAGAAAACATGTCCTGTGTCATTTGTCAGAGTCACTTTAGTATCTCCACTATCAAGTCAGTTCACCGACTTTTTCTGCGACTTGACGCCAAATTTGGTCAGTGAGAAGATTTCAAGAACCGCTGCAGACATACTGCTATCGGTCTTAGTCATTAGCCTGGCGGGAATAAACACAGGCACACCCTGTGCAATTATAATACTGCTAATGATCTCAGTCATTAGCCGTGCGGGGATAAACACAGATTCACCCGTGTAACTTGTACAATCACTATGTAATAGACTTTTATAAAGCTATTTTGGAGCTGTCGCGAAGATCCAAAGCTAAAATTAGATAGACATTAGACGGGCGCAGTGGCGTGGTGGTAAGACGTCGGCCTCCTAATCGGGAGGTCGTGAGTTCGAATCCCGGTTGCTGACGCCTGGTGGGTTAAGAGTGGAGATTTTTCCGATCTCCCAGGTCAACTTATGTGCAGACCTGCTAGTGACTTAACCCCCTTTCGTGTGCACGCAAGCACAAGACCAAGTGCGCACGGAAAAGATCCTGTAATCCATGTCAGAGTTCGGTGGGTTATAGAAACACGAAAATACCAAGCATACCTCCCCCGAAATCGGCGTATGCTGCCTGAATGGCGGGGTAAAAACTGTTAACACGTAAAAATCCACTCGTGCTAAAAACGTGAACGTGGGAGTTTAAGCCCATGAACGAAGAAGAAGAAGAAGAAGAAGAAGAAGAAGAAGAAGAAGAAGAAGAAGAAGATAGACACTTATTTAGAAGTCCGAGGTGTTACTTTCATCTGAAGTCAGACATTAGATTGGCTAAACTTACTCTTCAAATTCCTAACATCAAAGTTCCTTGTCTTCTTGGGTTTTGTGCGTTCAAAATCCGCGTACACAAGCGAATGTCGGTAACGTCCCGAGTAGATAGCTTTTTTCGGTTGTAAATCTGCTTCAATTCGAAAACCCATTATTTCAAGCATTCTCTTTGCATTAATATATGATTGAAAGAAGGAAGGTACTATACTACTGAGCTTTATTTCCGTCAAAATATGAAATAAAAACTATACAAAAAAGTATATTTCACAAAATGAATCGGTACCAAGTAATAATGGTTACAAACAACAAGGACAAGCCCCTGAAGAGGAACAACCAAACGAACTCATCTCACTAATGAGGCGCCGCCATGACGCAATGAGCAGCACTACCGGAGCAAAGGTCTAACAATGCACAAGGCCTATATAAGCGAACTTGACACATCTTCTCAGTTTACGCCTCTACTCAGGCCGAGACAGTCTGGGTTCACACAGAAAAAAATGACACACAAACACACAGACACATGCACACACACACACACACGCACGCACGCACGCACGCAAGCACGCACACACGCACACACGCTAACACGCTCGCACGCACACACGCACGCACGCACACACACACGGCGCGCACACACACACACACACACAAACACACACACACACACTCACACACTCACAGTCACACACACATGCACACCCACCACACACACACACACTCACACACACACACACACACACACACACACACACACAACACCTAACCCCGACCTATCCCGCGGGTTCCGGTGCATGTCGAGATCTGATGCTGATCTGATGCTTGCGCCATAAACGTCTCAAAAGACTGCCAAAAATACCACCTTCGTCGTCGCTCGCGTTCCAACAATAGACTGTGCAGTTCATTCACAGACTGGGCAGACTTGTGACTACAGCGGTTCAATGTGTTCGGACAGGACGCTTGCGTTTGCATGTCTGTCGTCTGTTTTTTGTACAGTCGAACCTGTCCTGGCGACCACCTCTTGACGACGACCACTTGCCCATTACGAACACCCCCAAAGACACACCCACCCTCTCCAACATCCCATTTTTTGGTTTACTACATCATTCATCGTTCCACAGCGTACACCTGGCCACAAGGACCACTTTCGGTCTGTTCATAGTGTGGTCGTGATAGCCAGGCTTGGCTGTAGTTTGTTGTGTCCTGTGAGCGCTTCCACATTGACAAAGCGAGACTGATGATTCACACAAGTCCACACAATATGTACCGATTTTTGGCTCACGTAAGTGTAGCCTATGCGATGATAAACTTTGTCTGTCTGTGCGTGCGTGCGTGCGTGCGTGCGTGCGTGCGTGCGTATGTATGTATGTGTGTATGTCTGTGGTAGAAACTTTAACATTTCCGAGTCTATGGATTACGTCAGTCTCGGTCAAAAGTGTTCGACGTGTGTGATAGAAACTATTTGAAGACGTCACATTATGACGTAAGAGGGTTAGACGTCACGCAAAGGAATTACTGAAAGTCTCGGTCATTGTTATTGTGAGCGGGCCGAGACTTCTTGGCAGATCCAGGGTCTCGCTTTCTTGCATAGTTTCACCTATGCTTACTGTGTGTGTGTGTGTGTGTGTGTGTGTGTGTGTGTGTGTGTGTGTGTGTGTGTGTGTGTGTGTGTGTGTGTGTGTGTGTGTGTGTGTGTGTGTATGTGTGACGGAGTGATTGAGTTTGTGTTACTGTTTGTCGATTTCTTACGTGAGCCTTGAAGGCTTCGCCTCTTGTTAATTTTGTTTTACTTTTTTTTTTTTACATCTCATAATGTTTAAAAACTGCCCGTTCCAATGATACATGTTGATAATACTGACACGATTTTTTTTAACTGCTCTGGTTTAGTGAAACCGCACGGATAAGAATAAGGATAATTATATGATAAGATTTCATATCGTCCTGTGAGGTTACCCTCATGGAAATTCGGGCTGCTTTCTCACTGGGGAAAGCGAGCTGCCATCTATATATATACACGACTTGTGTCTGTGTGTCTGTGTGTTTGTGTGTGTGTGTGTGTTCGCGATGCACGGCCAAAGTTCTCGATGGATCTGCTTCAAATTTGGTGGGTATATTCAGGTAGAACCCGGACACAACCTGGTCGATGAGAATTTTTAACACGTGCTCTCAGCGCGCAGCGCTGAACCGATTTTGGTTTTTCTGTTCATCTTCCCAGATCCATTCCCAGTAACTCTTCCTTATCTTCTCCAGTGTTTTGCGTTTATCTCCCTTCCCTTCGTGTGGCGTCAATCCATATTCCCGTTACTATTTTTAGAAGGTCACTGTCGACAACGCTCAATCCATATTCCCGTTACTATTTTTAGAAGGTCACTGTCCCGGCGAAGCCGGGTATTACTCTTCCTTATCTTCTCCAGTGTTTTGCGCGTTTATCTCCCTTCCTTCGTGCGGTGCGCCGGCGAAGCCGGCGTACACCTGGCAAAGCCGGGTCCCCGGCGCAGCCGGGTATTCGGCTCTACTTCTTCCCGGCGAAGCCGTACCCGGCGAAGCGGGTATTCATCTAGTACATTATATGGCGCTACCCATTTTTCTTTTCTTTTTCCTGCAAGGATTAATCTAAAATCGGTTAAACCCGTAATAAACCCAAATTGGCCGAATAGTTATCAGGTCACTTTCAAAACCAATGTGTTCGTCCAACAGAATATCTGACTACTCGGCAAAACACACAGTGACGATGCCAAGGTGTCGCCAGTCCTGCGCTAAAGTTTCCGGACCCTGACGCTAAACGCTGTCTCCATTAGTGCCAGTAAAAACAGGCGGAAATGTACACGCACTGCATTCACTTGTTTGTTTGAAAAAGAGACAACAAAGCCTTGTAAGTTGGTGCTATCAAGACTTGTGTCATATGTATATATCCATAAATGTATGTTTTAGGTGAGAGTTTTTAAGGATAGTCTTTGTACTATTGTTATCCACAAATCGTATTTAGTGTGTCTGTCTGTGTGTGTGTGTGTGTGTGTGTGTGTGTGTGTGTGTGTGTGTGTGTGTGTGTGTGTGTGTGTGTTGTGTTGTGTGTGTGTGTGTGTATGTGTGTGTGTGTATGTGTGTGTGTATGTATGTGTGTGTGTATGTATGTGTGTGTGTGTGTGCGCGTGTGTGTGTGTGTGTGTGTGTGTGTCTATGAGTGTGTGTGTGTGTGTGTGTGTGTGTGTGTGTGTGCACGCTGTTGCTATTGTACATCACCGTGGGTTCTGGTGAGAAGGAGCGATTATTAAGTGTCCATTATTATTATTATTATTAACCCCGCCGGTTTATGTTGTAATTACAAATAAAAAACCAACAACAACAACAGAGGTTACAGTTTGTGAAAAGTTTAATTGTAGACAAAACGAAACACACACAAGAACTTTGATCGATCTGTCTTCAACATGGAAAAACAAGATACAACACTTGTGGATTTAATTTTTGGAACGGTACCAGTCTATCTGTTTCGAATTTATGTGTTTTTTCATGATTCGATTTTTGTTATCCGAAATAATATGAATGGTGTTCGGTGTCGGCAACTTATTTTAAATCGCCGAAACATTGTCGTCATTTTAGAGGAATTGCAAATTTTTTCACGGCGAGGGAAATGTGACGCCAAAATAGCCGAAAATAGCATTTATGACTATTTGGGCAAAACTGCCCAAACTGTTGACATTTTGGGCAAAATTGCCGAAAATAATAAATCTCGTAGTATTTTTCTGTATCGGAATCAGTTCGAATACTTGAGAGTAGTTGTCAGTAAGTTTGAGCAGTGCATTTTTTTCTTCTTTCGGAATTGACATTAATTTTTGTGGACAACAGTTCGGGGGAAATTCGAAACCAGTGCGAGTGTACTGGTTGACAGAGACACGCGGTGTTCATAAATTATATTCATGGTGACCCATGTGTTGATGTTAGTACTCACTGACCTCCAGCAGGTGTCGCCACCGTCGGTTTGGAGGCGCCACAGAGCGGTAGCACAAGTAAGGGAAGGGGGGGGGGGGGGGGGAGGTAGCGGGGGAGGAAAAGGGGGGGGGGGGAGGGGTAGTATGGGTGTCGATGCCGTGTGGGGTGGTTGGTTTTAGAGAGTTCGAAGAGTGCACGTACAAACTGATAAGAAGGCCACACATATAATAACATTTGTATTCGCATTTTTCCAACCCTACAAAAATTAGATGCACTGACCCCATGTTTTGGCGATTTTTGTGATGGAGAAATAGAGTTATATTTTGTGTCTTTTTCACCCAGGAATTACATTCTTTCTTTCTTTTCTTCTGCGTTCATTGAATGAACCTTCCACGTACACTCGTGTGTTTTTTGGTTGCACGCTAGGGTTTTACGGGTATGACCGTTTTTACCCCGCCATTTAGGCAGCCATACACCGCTTTCGGAAGAGAAAAAAAATCACATTCGTGAATGACACCATTGTCGACGTGTGAA
>NW_027129553.1:7500-12500 GCF_037325665.1 Littorina saxatilis | reverse complement strand
ACAGAAACACCGCCCTTACCCCATGCCCATTCTCTTCCCCCACCTCCCATCCTACACACGCACAGAAACACGGCCCTTACCCCATGCCCATTCTCATCCCCCACCTCCCATCCTACACACGCACAGAAACACGGCCCTTACCCCATGCCCATTCTCATCCCCCACCTCCCATCCTACACACGCACAGAAACACGGCCCTTTTACCCCATGCCCATTCTCATCCCCCACCTCCCATCCTACACACGCGCAGAAACACGGCCCTTACCCCATGCCCATTCTCATCCCCCACCTCCCATCCTACACACGCACAGAAACACGGCCCTTACCCCATGCCCATTCTCATCCCCCACCTCCCATCCTACACACGCACAGAAACACGGCCCTTACCCCATGCCCATTCTCATCCCCCACCTCCCATCCTACACACGCACAGAAACACGGCCCTTTTACCCCATGCCCATTCTCATCCCCCACCTCCCATCCTACACACGCACAGAAACACGGCCCTTACCCCATGCCCATTCTCATCCCCCACCTCCCATCCTACACACGCACAGAAACACGGCCCTTACCCCATGCCCATTCTCATCCCCCACCTCCCATCCTACACACGCACAGAAACACGGCCCTTACCCCATGCCCATTCTCATCCCCCACCTCCCATCCTACACACGCACAGAAACACGGCCCTTACCCCATGCCCATTCTCATCCCCCACCTCCCATCCTACACACGCACAGAAACACGGCCCTTACCCCATGCCCATTCTCATCCCCCACCTCCCATCCTACACACGCACAGAAACACGGCCCTTACCCCATGCCCATTCTCATCCCCCACCTCCCATCCTACACACGCACAGAAACACGGCCCTTACCCCATGCCCATTCTCACCCCCCCACCTCCCATCCTACACACGCACAGAAACACGGCCCTTACCCCATGCCCATTCTCTTCCCCCACCTCCCATCCTACACACGCACAGAAACACGGCCCTTACCCCATGCCCATTCTCTTCCCCCACCTCCCATCCTACACACGCACAGAAACACGGCCCTTACCCCATGCCCATTCTCTTCCCCCACCTCCCATCCTACACACGCACAGAAACACGGCCCTTACCCCATGCCCATTCTCATCCCCCCACCTCCCATCCTACACACGCACAGAAACACGGCCCTTACCCCATGCCCATTCTCATCCCCCACCTCCCATCCTACACACGCACAGAAACACGGCCCTTACCCCATGCCCATTCTCATCCCCCACCTCCCATCCTACACACGCACAGAAACACGGCCCTTACCCCATGCCCATTCTCATCCCCCACCTCCCATCCTACACACGCACAGAAACACGGCCCTTACCCCATGCCCATTCTCACCCCCACCTCCCATCCTACACACGCACAGAAACACGGCCCTTTTACCCCATGCCCATTCTCATCCCCCACCTCCCATCCTACACACGCGCAGAAACACGGCCCTTACCCCATGCCCATTCTCATCTCCTACCTCCCATCCTACACACGCACAGAAACACGGCCCTTACCCCATGCCCATTCTCATCCCCCACCTCCCATCCTACACACGCACAGAAACACGGCCCTTACCCCATGCCCATTCTCATCCCCCACCTCCCATCCTACACACGCACAGAAACACGGCCCTTACCCCATGCCCATTCTCTTCCCCCACCTCCCATCCTACACACGCACAGAAACACGGCCCTTACCCCATGCCCATTCTCATCCCCCACCTCCCATCCTACACACGCACAGAAACACGGCCCTTACCCCATGCCCATTCTCTTCCCCCACCTCCCATCCTACACACGCACAGAAACACGGCCCTTACCCCATGCCCATTCTCATCCCCCACCTCCCATCCTACACACGCACAGAAACACGGCCCTTACCCCATGCCCATTCTCATCCCCCACCTCCCATCCTACACACGCACAGAAACACGGCCCTTACTCCATACCCAGTCTCATCCCCCACCTCCCATCCCCTAAGTACACACATACAAAAGCCCATTGATAAAGGAGAACCATGTTATGTGCGGACACCACAGGACATATTCCATACTTCACGTCAAAATGTTTTGCTCCATGTCTTAAGTCGCCTCATTTAAGGGCAGAATATTCCTGCTCAGTTTCAGCGGTACAGCCGACGCACTGTCTATTACTTATGCCGCGATAGGGATTATGACAAGTATTTGGCCTGTTTTCCTTTCATGCAACGTGTAGTGGGCTGGGATAATCTGCAGTGCGTCGTCTGTCCTGCTGAAGTTACATAGGTGAGCGGAGCCCCTTTCGATGACATTAATTGTGGCCCAAGAAGACAACAAAAGTAACGACAAAACATGGGCAAGACAAAACAAGATAGCCCTGCTTATATAGCTCAAGCAGATGATAAAATGCTACATGTTTGCAAAACGAACTTAAACGCACACTCTTTCTTACTGTGTAAACAGAATCAAACAACACGAGCAGTAGGTTCTTGGAACGTTTACTTTATGACAAAAAAACCCCATTACATTCACTGTGAATGTAACGGGTTTTTTTTTCTCTCATAAATTAAACGTTCCAATAGCTTACCATTCGTGTTTTCTGATTGGGAGTTTTGGTACGTTAGAAGTCTATCTATCCTCAACTCAGCCTTCGCAGACCTCAGGCCTTCAACAGTCACTTACTTACAAAAAATAAAAATAAAAATCGATTTGGTCAAACGTTCCGCTGCATCTTTTTTGAAAATGGGATTTTGCCGCCTATCGGCAATACTCGCCTGCCCTGTCCTTACGTTGTGCATGACTCGAAATACAATCGTGATGAAAACAAGACACAGAAAAAAGAAAAACAAAAAAAGACAAATGACTGACAAAGAAAAGAAAGGATGGGGTTGGGGGAGGGGGAAGGGGGGGGGGAGGGGGGGGGAGGGGAGGGGAGGGGTGTGTGTGGTGTTGGGGTGATTACAAAAATAAATTGGAAAGTTTTTATACCGTCCTTGCGTGGTTGACTGGCCATGCCCGCGCCCCTGTATTCTTGCTGATACGAGATGGGAAAGAAATAAAAACGACACAAATGACATTTAAATTTACAACGCAGCTAGCTATTCCCGAGATTAATTACCAACGCGTGCTTTGTAGCCATGACTATCCACTTGTTTTACCGCCCTCAAATGTCGCAAAAAACACACAAACAAAAACAAGAAAAAACATCTCAAACCCCATTAAGACACGTGGGTGGACACCTGCAAAGAAGATAAAGAAGTGGGAGGGGACAGACAAGACTTCGTTCTTTTTAAGGCCATTATTTCTTGCTTGGTCGTTAGTTGCTCGCTACATTTATTCCATGCGCGAGGGAGGCTGGCTTTCCATTGGGCTGGGCGGTGTCGCAGCGAACATGATGTGGACTTCATTGGGTCCCTGCTACGCCTGGTTGCAGCCAACCCGAAGGCTCGTTCGCAGCTTCAAGCTCAGAAAGGTAGGTTTTGTTTATGCACACTGTATTTAATTAAGTTTTACAGTATTAAATTATTTTGTTTGTGTTTGGGCAACCTGAGATAGAGGCATCATCATTAGCATCATTAGCATCATCATCATCATCAGCAGCAGCAGCAGCAGAACCAGCATCATCATCATCATCATCATCATCATCATCATCATCATCATCATCATCATCATCATCATCGGCAGCGGTAGCAGTAGCAGCAGCAGCAGCAGCATCTCGGCTTCTCCGTGTTTCTGAGACGTTTGCGTATTAAAACATAATAACCGATACAATATTAATTCTACACCAGTCTTGCAGACCTACCAGAACCACCGCCACTGCCACTTTTGCAGCCACTTAGCATAAGCATATATCGAATTTGAATATAGAAAAAAAATTGTATAATACCAAATTCGGCATTCCTTTTAAACAGAAAGAAATATCTATCAATTTAATAATCCCGTGCAAATGATTTAATAGGGCTAAAGAATTTTAAATGTAACGTCTTTTTTACTGAAGCAGGTGCCAATGACGTTGTAGGTAAAAATATTAATACCTACAAATAATTTTGGAAACAATCTGTAAATAGTTGTAGCCAAATGCACTTCGCTACCCAAAACACTCTAATCATCGCATAGCGAAACAGCCTTGTGTACAGTACAAACGGGATCACCCACACCATAGCAGACGATACGACTGATGATGCGCGCGCACCTTGCTGGCGCAAATTCTAATAAAATACCTTTCTATATATATCTACCTAATTTCTAGTTTTCAAAATCCCCTTTTTCTTTGATATTGTCCTAATTATTTTTAGGTTTGCATAGAAGTCACTGATTAGGCTGGATGGCTGCATATTATTGTGTTATTTACGATAATGCTTCGAACTGACCAAAGCGTCACTTTGACTTTGACCGGTTTTCATGTATCGTTGAGAGAAATTGATTCTCACAAACTCATCTTTGTCTTTTCAATCATTGTTTTGTCATTTTTGTGTCACTATTACATATCCCGTACCTATGTTGCCTATGATTTTAGTTTGTTTATAAGTATTTGGTTGAAATAAGTGATGCTTGGTTTCTCTGCAAAGATTCCTAATTTATGCAGACACGTGTTTTAGGTTCTCAGGATTTGTAGGTACTTTGAACACCATAGAATCATTGTGCGGTGTCATTTTGTCATCATAACCCTATTCCGTGATCTCTTTCAAAGTAATTTGTTTTTTATCAAGGAAATGTTTTTGCCAAAGAAAAAAATCTTAATCTTTGTAATATCTGCCCTTACTCTCACCGACAACTTTCATCACTGTCACACGAAGCTTGTTTTGGACGGCCTTCAAGTTATTTTAAGGTGTACCTATAGCAACCTTCCTAGACTTACGTGTTTCTTTGTCGACCCTTTATACCACAGTGAATATAACTCACACAGTAAATGCAAACCATACAGGGAATGGAAGCCACACCGTAACAGTAAACCATCCAGTAAAAGTAAACTGCACTGTAATTGTA
>NW_027129552.1:10000-25711 GCF_037325665.1 Littorina saxatilis | reverse complement strand
GACAAAAAACTTGCCACTTTAAAAAAAACACACTCTGATTCATTATCTATATATATACGACTTGTGTCTGTGTGTGTGTGTGTGTGTGTGTGTGATTGATCGCCATGCACGGCCAAAGTTCTCGATGGATCTGCTTCAAATTTGGTGGGCTTATTGACAGAGACCCGGGACACAACCTGATCGATGAGATATTTCAACACGTGCTCTCAGCGCGCAGCGCTGAACCGATTTTCGTTTTTCACTGCACGTTACTATTTTTAGATCTTCCTTCCTTCGTGCGCTGGCGTCAATCGATATTCCCGTTTGTACGTTTATATTTAGAAGGTCACTGCACGTTACTATTTTTAGATCTCCCTTCCTTCGTGCGCCGGCGATGCCGGCGTACACCCGGCAAAGCCGGGTCCCCGGCGACGGCCGGGTATTCGGCTCTACTTCTTCCCGGCGAAGCGGGTAATCATCTAGTAAAATATATATAATATATATACCCTTTTACGATATGAAAAACACATATGAGCATTGAAATGAGGCGATACTGAATTTTGGATTTCTAGCCTCTTGTGTTTAAGTGTGTCTAACTAACTAAACGGACAGCAAGAGTATCACAAAGGAGAAGAACAAATACGGTAACCCTTGGACACGATCACCACATTTCATAGCAAGAGGTCATTTCTCTTGAGTACTGAAGCACAAATCAGGATGTGCGGCTGTGTGTGTGTGAGAGAGAGAGGTCATTTCTTTTGAGTATTGAAGCACAAATCAGGATGTGTGTGTGTGTGTGTGTGTGTGAGAGAGAGAGAGAGAGAGAGAGAGAGAGACAGAGAGAGAGAGAGAGAGAGAGAGAGAGAGAGAGAGAGAGAGAGAGAGAGAGAGAGAGAGAGAGTACTAAATTTAAACTCAAATAAACAGGAGAAGATCCCAGGTTAACTGAAGAGTGTTCATACGAAGAAAAAATGCCACAGCGATTCATTTCTGATCGTCAATGATTTATGTGCAAGGAACAAAACAAAGTTCACACAACGTCAGTCAGTAAAGGGAAGAAGTCGTTGTGTTTTATCTTTACCATGTCGTTTTAAACTCCAAACGATTTTGTGCTTTTCACACACGTCGTTGGTCTAAGATTATTGGCTCGTTAACCATTGCTTGACATTGAGCTGCTTTTGTTGGCTAACAGAGGGCAGGACCTGGGTTGGCTGGAGGTGTGTGTGTGTGTGGGGGGGGGTGGGGGGGGGGGGGGTGAAAGAAAGAACAAGTCGCGTGAGGCGAAATTACTACATTTTGTCAAACTGTCGAACTCAAAGGATGAAACTGAACGCACTGTATTTTTTCACCAAGACAGTATAGCTTCGTCAATCCCCGCGTGAAGGAAATCGCTCACCTCCCACGTGCAAAACGTAGTGATATTGAGTCACACGTCAAGTTTCATGAAGATCGGTCCAGTAGTTTGCTCTGAATCGCTCTACACACACACACACATACACCACGACCCTCGTCTCGATTCCCCCCTCTACGTTAAAACATTTAGTCAAGTCAAGGGGAGAGTGTACAAATGCCATGAGAGTCGAAAAGGAATGCAAGCCATGCCTTTGCCTGAATCCACACTGTTTCACAGGCAACTCAACTTGCAAAAATATATCCCTCCCACCGTTTTTCTTTTTAAAGCACCAGATCGGCCAGACTAATTACCCACTCGGCGTTTAGCTGTTTTTACTGCTTTGTGTTTTGATTGCGGGTCAAGATACAAACTTGCGCTGTCTTGTGGTTTGAAAAGCGGTTGTCAAATTTACTCGGGCTGGCGCTTTTCTTCTTTTTACATTTAGTCAAAACTTGACTAAATGTTTTAACATAGAGGGGGAATCGAGACGAGGGTCGTGGTGTGTGTGTGTGTGTGTGTGTGCGTGTGTGTGTGTGTGTGTGTGTGTGTGTGTCTGTCTGTCTGTCTGTCTGTCTGTGCGTGTGTGTGTGTAGAGCGATTCAGACCAAACTACTGGACCGATCTTTATGAAATTTTACATGAGAGATCCTGGGAATGATATCCCCGGAAGTTTTTTCTTTTTTTCGATAAATGTCTTTGATGACGTCATATCCGGCCTTTTGTAAAAGTTGAGGCGGCACTGTCACACCTTCATTTTTCAATCAAATTGATTGAAATTTTGGCCAAGCAATCTTCGACGAAGGCCGGACTTCGGTATTGCATTTCAGCTTGGTGGCTTAAAGATTAATTAATGACTTTGGTCATTAAAAATCTGAAAATTGTGAAAACAATTTTTTTTATAAAACGATCCAAATTTACGTTCATCTTAGTCTTCATCATGTTCTGATTCCAAAAACATATAAATATGTTATATTTGGATTAAAAATAAGCTCTGAAAATTAAAAATATAAAAATTATGATCAAAATTAAAATTTCGAAATCAATTTAAAAACACTTTCATCTTATTCCTTGTCGGATCCTGATTCCAAAAAAAATATAGATATGATATGTTTGGATTAAAAACACGCTCAGAAAGTTAAAACGAAGAGAGGTACAGAAAAGCGTGCTATCCTTCTCAGCGCAACTACTACCCCGCTCTTCTAGTCAATTTCACTGCTTATGCCACGAGCGGTGGACTGACGATGCTACGAGTATACGGTCTTGCTGAAAAATGGCATTGCGTTCAGTTTCATTCTGTGAGTTCGACAGCTTGACTAAATGTTGTATTTTCGCCTTACGCGACTTGTTCTATGTTGCTTTCTGTCTGACAGTCTCTGTCTCTGCTTTCTGTCTCTGTCTCTGTCTCTGTCTCTCTCTCTCTCTCTCTGTCTCTCTCTGTCTCTCTCTGTCTCTGTCTCTGCTTTCTGTCTGTCTCTGTCTCTGTCTTTCTCTCTCTCTCTGTCTCTCTCTGTCTCTCTGTCTCTCTCTGTCTCTCTCTGTCTCTCTGTCTCTCTCTCTCTCTCTCTCTCTCTCTCTCTCTATCTCTCTCGCTCTGTCTCTCTCTCTCTCTGTCTCTCTCTATCTCTCTCTCTCTGTGTCTCTCTCTGTCTCTCTCTCTCTGTCTCTCTCTCTCTCTGTCTCTCTCTCTCTTTGTCTCTGTCTCTCTCTCTCTCTCTCTCTGTTTTCCGCCCTCTGTCTTTCTCCCACCCCCCTCTCTCTGTGTCTCTCTCTGTCTCTCTCTCTCTCTGTCTCTCTCTCTCTTTTCCGCCCTCTGTCTTTCTCCCCCCCTCTCTCTCTCTCTCTCTCTCTCTCTCTCTCTCTCTCTCTCTCTCTCTCTCTCTCTCTGTCTCTCTCTCTCTCGGGTGAGCAATAGGGTAAATGTATTTTATGCTGTGCTCGAGCGTGCGTGAAATATTAATGGTTGGTAACATGACCACCGCGTCAGACAAGTTGGCAGTGGCGTCAGATTGCGGATAACCATACATGTTTATGCGTGGCTTGCTGGAAGGCATTTTGCAATGCATATTATGCGTGCCGGTGCGTGAACTTGCATTTTAAAGGAGTTTGGGGCTTGAATCGAGATGATTACAAAGTTATACACTCACGCTTGCATAGAAAACGCATAGTTATGTCTTAATAATTTAGGAGATAGTGTTTCTGGTTTGCATGCACCGTGCATTACAATGGCGTTACGTAAAAATGAATTGCGCAAATATGGAAAGAATATGCTAAATAGTTGAATAAGAATGTTTGAGGTAATTGGGAAGATTATTCTCTTGTATGTTTTGTTTTGTTTCATGTTTATGACGTTAGCTACCCTAAAGTTTCCACCAGGTTTAGTTTTGTTGTTGATTTTGTTGTAGTTTTCGTCCCTCTGCCGATGTGATATATACTTATTGTGGTTAGAAGAACTGAATAGTTGCACACGCGGTAAGTGTTCGAATTCAGGTTTAAAACGTTGTTAACATTACAGCTGCTGCGAAAAGAGCAAAGAACGAATAAGAAAAGTGTAGTTATCAATTCACAAGAGAGAGAGAGAGAGAGAGAGAGAGAGAGAGAGAGAGAGAGAGAGAGAGAGAGGGAGAGGGAGAGGGGGGGGGGGACATAGAGAGAGAGGAGAGAGAAGTACTGTGCAACGAGGACAAAGTGTCAGAAGAGGTCAGACTAAGAAACTTGTATAAGAATGTATGGGCTAGAATAGCGAGTACGTACTACTAAGTCAGATGAAGTAAAATGGTGCTCGCGGCACATAACGAAAACCCTGGCATAAGTTGACAAACGCTACTTTGGGACCATGTCTTTTAATTTCCCCTGTAGTGGTCAAACCTTTGTGGTAAATGATTACTAAGTATAAGTAGAAAAGTCAAGCAAGGTCAGTGTTTCAATCTTTCACAGAAAAAGTACACACCAGGTTTTGCTTTCAACGTCGCGACAGCAAGTTTAGTAAACATGTCGGCTTTGGCCAGGCCGTCGTTTAGAAGAAAGGTGGAAAACATTCGTGGCATGCATGTCTGAACACACTTCGCCTCTGCCATCCGTCAGCCACTCAGACCACCTGGCGGGGGGGGGGGGGGGGGGGCAGGGGGATGGACTGCAGACTACCCCCCCCCCCAGCAACACACGAACCCCCTTTCCACCACACGCCTCCCCCTCTACCCTGTTGGTTACTAGGCCGCCTTCTCAGTCGTAGTTAGTACAGCATGCAATGATTGAGTAGCTCATTTATTTTGAGTGGGGCTTTAGGATGAAAGGGAGTTTCTGAGACAACAGATCCTCTGAATTTATTTTATTTTTTTATAGCCAGTCATTATGGCAAGAACTATGGGTTTCACAATGAGGCGTATTACAGCGTACGTAGCAGTAGAATACCTTTCGGCGTTCGAAAAACCCCGAATACATGCGAACATTTCAGATTCAACTGTACAAAAAAGATACAGCATTGCCATGTGTTTGACGTGTCAAGCGCATGTTTCTGCCCGTGTTTTGGTGACAAGAACCACTTTCGCCGCCAACGGTATCACTTGAACATTGATAAGCACTCTCACAACCAGCTCGCGAAATTCACGAGAGAGAGAGAGGGAGAGAGAGAGAGAGAGAGAGAGAGAGAGAGAGAGAGAGAGAGAGAGAGAGAGAGAGAGAGGGGGGTATGTTGGGGGGGGGGGGGGTGGTATGTTCCAAACAAAGAGTATACTTTAACGTACTTGTAAAAAAAGAGCATTTTAATGTCAAAACAGCACCAGAAACAGAAGGAACTCTACTTTTTCCTGGTACGTGCTTTTCCACAAAACACCGCCGACCCACCCCCCCCCCCCCCCATCCTGCCATGTCTTAAATTCTTTTTAGCGCTAACATAAATACGCTGTATCGACGCAGTCTTCCGGTTGCACTGAATTTCCCACTGCTTGCGTTACTGACAACTTCATTATTTTTGTATCCAGTTGGCCGCTGTCAGCGTGAGTTCGTCCCCACGTTCGGCGAGAGATTTATTTCTCATAGTCAACTTTGTGTGCAGACTCTCCTCGGTGTCCGAACACCCCCGTGTGTACACGCAAGCACAAGACCAAGTGCGCACGAAAAAGATCCTGTAATCCATGTCAGAGTTCGGTGGGTTATAGAAACACGAAAATACCCAGCATGCTTCCTCCGAAAGCGGCGTATGGCTGCCTAAATGGCGGGGTAAAAACGGTCATACACGTAAAAGCCGTGGGAGTTTCAGCCCATGAACGAACAAACAAACAATTCCCCAACAAGAGACGCGAGGGAGTAAAAGGAGAAGTGAGAGAGAAAAGAGAAAGGAAAACCCACGTAAAAAATTATAAACACAAGGCTATTTCACTTGAACCATAAACTAGTTTCATTTCTATCTCTTTTTTTTTTTGGGGGGGGGGGGGGTTCATTTCTCTTTCCCATCTGTTGCGTATACACAAACAATGATAAAAATCAAACATGAAGGCTGTATTATTGGAACCATAAACTCTTGTCACGTCGACCTTTTTTGTTTTGTTTCTTTTTCCGTCTATTGCTCATATGAATTTATGATGCCCTGCTGCATGCTTGAAGTCTCTGCTGTTATTATATATCATAGCCTAGGGAGGGGTGGGGTGAGGGAATTGTAGTTGTAGCTGTTAGTGAAGCAGGGTGTTTAGGGTGTGAAACATAAAACTTTTGGGATTCCTTGATTGACATCTTCGCTGAGGGTATTCAAGCAACTTAGCAAGTGTACTTTTTAGTTGTATTTAAGTTTATGCAGTCTGCCCCCTAATACTTTCTTATCACTTCATGTACCACACGTTGAATGAAGATCGCTCAATGACAGTTGTCACAGCAGATGTTACAGCTTGCTTTAATATTTACTATGTGATCAGATTATTTTTCTGAAGCAGATTTTTTAGGCAGTTTATTTTTAATCTTTTGTTCAAAGCTGTTTCCACTTGCTGTATGATATTGACTGTGTGATCAGTCTTTATTTTTCTGATACAGTTTTTTGTGTGCAACATTTCATTTTCGATTTTTGTTTTCTGAGGAAAGGAAAGGGGATGATTGAGATGGGCAATATTGATGTATCTGTTGATGATTGGTTATATGGAGGAGCCTGGCTCATTTTACTTTTAGAGGAGAATATTTGCAGACACACACATACACACAGACAGACAGACAGACAGACAGACAGACACACACACACGCATACACGCACACACACACACACCCTCCACACACCCCCCCCCGCACACACACACACACACACTTTCTCTCAATCTCTCTCGGTTCCCTACTCTCTCTCTCTCTTTCTCTCTCACGCATAATGAGATGCATACATGAGATGACACCTATGATTACATTTTCAAGGGATTAGGCTGAGTGGCAGAGCAATTATTCACAATTAGATTAAAGAAAATGTGAGTCAGAGGGTAACATGAGCTGTTAGAGGAATTCAGGCATGAAGCCTTCATTTTATTTACATTTCTTTGAAGTTAAAGAATGTGCTTTTCCCTCTCCCAGTTCATTCCAATGAATTTGAGTCACTCAAAATTATAGTTGACTGTTTTTCAGTGAGTTGAAAATATAACTTTGTTTTGGATGGTGAAAGTAAAAGTTTGCTGTTTAGGTAGTAACTATGCGAGACAGTAGTACTGTCACTTGTCATCAATCCAAATACACAGTTATAAACAATCACCAAGAACACAGTAACAAAAATATCGGCACGGTTGGCCTAAGGCGTCCGCCCCGTGATCGGGAGGTCGTGGGTTCGAACCCCGGCCGGGTCATACCTAAGACTTTAAAATTGGCAATCTAGTGGCTGCTCCGCCTGGCATTATGGGGTTATTGCTAGGACTGGTTGGTCCGGTGTCAGAATAATGTGACTGGGTGAGACATGAAGCCTGTGCTGCGACTTCTGTCTTGTGTGTGGCGCACGTTATATGTCAAAGCAGCACCGCCCTGATATGGCCCTTCGTGGTCGGCTGGGCGTTAAGCAAACAAACAAACAAACAGTAACAAAAATGCTACCAGTGAACAAACACAATTACATTCAAATTTCTAACTGCACATTTATTTCCCCACAGACGGGTATATTATTTTTACATGCCTGTTCGTACATCGTGGTTATTTCCCTATCCTAATATTGTGGTTATTTGTGTGAATGTTGCAGACCAAACTGTGATTCTCCTGTCAGTGACTTTGAGACACGGACACCCAAAGGGCGAGGCAAGCGCGGCAGGGCTGCAGCAGGAACTCCCTCAGGCGATCGCTCCATCACGGAAGGTCGCAAGCTCCGCAAAACTAGACGTGGCAGCAACAACAACAATTTCTCAACTCCTGCCAGCCCCGCTCGTCCAGATGGTTCCTCTTCTGGTGTCAAGAGGAAAGCCAGGAATAATGAGGAGTCGGACTCAGCCAGCAAAGGAGAGAAAAGTGTCCCCGGTGCCAGCAAGAGGAGCAGGTCGTGCTCAAGAGGGGGAGCCTCTGGCACCGAGAGCCCCACTCCTGGTGGCGTGATTGAATGTCCGGAACCCAACTGTAAGAAGAAGTACAAGCACATCAATGGACTCCGCTATCATCAGACTCATGCGCACCAACAGTCCAATTCGGCTGCGGATGAGGACAAGGACGATGACGATGACATGGACACTGAGGCGCGCGATAAGAAGAACGCAGAGAAGAAAGCGCAGCAGATGTCGGAAAGGGCCGAGAGAGCCAAAGCCAAAGAGCAGAGATTGCAGAGGGAGAAGCAACGAGAGAAATCGCTGGAGAAAGACTGCTCCTCCATCGAGGATAACATTCCTTTGAAAGCCTTCGCCAGTCGTGTGAATGCTCAGAGCACCGACAAGCCAAAGATGGACAGCTTTTCCTCTGTGAGCAAGAGTATGGAGTGTAACAGTTCGTTGAACAGCAGCTCCATAATGAACACTAGTCTGAGCGCACAGAGTGCCATGCCTTCCACCACCCTGACCACCACCACGGTCAGTTCCAAAAAGAAGGATGGAGGCCCGAGCATGTCTGTCAGCCTGGCTGTGTCTAAAACACCAGGATTACCTGGGCAGGTGCAGCAGATGGGCAGTGTCGGGTGTCTGGGAGGTATGCCTGCTATGTCCTCTGGCAACACAGTTCAGGCCCCTGTGATAGCTGTCCCTGCTGGCTCTGTCGTTTCCACCCCCACACCTCTCCCCATCACTGTGGCCCCCATGGGCACGCTCGACAGTAAGGACAGCAAAATGGACAAATCCAAAAGCAAAGTGACGGCAAGACCTATTGTGCCAGCTCCCACGCCGCTGGCAATGGCATCGTCAGGTCCTGCTGGTCAAGGCTTGGGGAGCTCCTCGGGGCATCCTCCTGTCTCTCAGGCGCTGAAGATGATCCAGCCCAAGCCAACCATCATGGGTGAGTACTCCAGTGTCAACCCGGCTCTTGCCGACCTGAAGGAAAAGCGCAGCAAGACCAAGAAGAAGAAGGAACGCGAGGGTCCACAGCAAGCGGGAGGGGCTTCCTCCATCAGCAAACACAAGGAGGACGGCACCAAGTCGGACCGCCCCGCTGTTATCAAGTCCGTTGCCTCCCCACCCATGTCACGACCCTTGGATGGCGCGCCAAGAAAAGACGGTATTCCAAGCATAGAGGTTTCAAAACCAGCAGACTCTCCTCGTTCTTCTATGTCTTCCAGCGGAGTTGTGCCGTCCCCTGCCCCCAGTTCGCAGGTGGGTAAGAGCTCAGATCAGGTGAGGTCTGTGCAGCCCCCAGGTCTGCTCAAGGTCAACTCTCCTCTGCACGTGAGTGCTGGTGATAGGAAAACGCCCATCAATGACGATGTGCAAAGCCCAGCCTACTCTGACATTTCAGATGCTAACGATTCCTCCTCACCTCAGCAGCAGGAGAGCCCCAAGAAGGATAGCAGCAGTGCAGTTAAGAAAGACGACAGTGGTAGCAATCCACCGCAGGGTGATGGTAGTGATGGGCCACCGTCATCTTATGGAATGTATTACTACAACCGTCCATCCCCCTTCATGTCTCCCAACGTCAACACACCCCACGCGTCACCCAACTCCAACAAACCCCCATCTCAGAAGGACAAAGACAGCAATAATGGCAATCGACCAGAAGACAATCGCGCGGTCCACCCTGGCAGTGACCCCATGAAGAGTGGTGTTGAGAACCCCGAGAATAAGGACTCAGCCTCTAAAGGCCCACCTGGTACCAGCAAGCCTGAGGGGCCAGGGATGCCAGGGATGCCAGGGATGCCTCCCCAGCAGCTTTCCCAGCAGCTTTCCCAGCAGCTTTCCCAGCAGCTCCCCCCGCAGCAGCAGCAGCAGATCTACCAGCAGCAGCAGCTGGAGTGGCAGCAGAAGTGGCTGCAGATCTACTCTCAGATCCGCTTGATGCCCCAGCAGGCCCAGTACCAGTACATGGCACACTACGGGATGCTGGACCCTCTCGCCCAGTACATCTTGGGCCAACAGGATCCCCACTACCGTCAGATGGTGGAGAGGCTCTCCCAGGAGCAGAAGCGGCTTCAGGAGCAGCAGCAAGGCATGATGCTCAAGAGGCCAGAACCTACTGGAACACCCAACAGAAAGCAGCAAGAGTCCAGGCCATCGTCCGTTGATCGGTCGAGCTCCACCCCTGAGGCAGGACCAAGCGGTGTGCAGAAAGGCCCCCAGCCCATGTACGGCCCCCAGGGCCCTGCAGGGGATAGAATGTTTGACGGCAAATCAATGGGTGAAGGCCCCGACGACAGGGAGCAGAGAGAGCAGCAAGCTCTGAGGGAGAAGCAGAACGAGAACCACCAGATCCTGAAAGAGAACATTGAACTCAAGTCGCAGATGGACCGAGGTCGACAGGATATGGACATGAGCAGGAAGCAGGAAGAGAACCGCCGTATGATGTTCTTTCAGCAGCAGCAGAGGACAGCGGACAAGCGCAAGATGGAGCAGCACGGGAAACCTCCTGAGCTGAAGAGTGGTCCTGGGATGGACTCATCGCCTCGCTCAGGCAGCTTTCCCCCTGGTGCCATGAAACCCGAGGACATAAAGAAGGAACCTGTAGACTTCAATCGTGTCAAGGACTCCTCCCGAGCACAGGATCAAAAGAGCAGTGACGACAAGAGACTAGGTGGTAGTGTGGATAAGGGCAGAAGTTCCAGCGGTCTTTCAGAACCTCCCAAAAGACCCAAATCTCAGGACCAACAACCTGGCGGCATGGGCATGTCTGTGGTCTCCTCCATGCCATCCCCCAATCATCCCCAAGGGCCACCCGGACAGTACGCGCCCTACCCCTACTCCGTCATCCCCTCACCTCACTACGGGCCCATGCCTGTGGACCCGGGCCACCCCATGTACCGCCAGATGGGCCCCCACATGATCGGCTACGCCACAGCAGCTCCCCACCCCACAGCGTACATCCACCCTTCACAGCTGGCATACCGCATGGGACCTCCTCTAGTGGAAGTGGACAAAGAAAGCAGCAAGGGGGACCCTCCCAAACCCTCAGGACCTCACCCCACTTCCAATGAAGACAGCGTAAAAGGGGGAGCTGAAGGACCTCAGGGACAGTTCTACAGCCCGGTGCACAAGATCCACGAGCTTGCCAACGAGAAGTCCCGCGTTCGTCCCAGCAGTGCTTCACCTGCTCCGGCCAAACCCGGGGAAGGAGAGGCGAGGAACCCCAGCATATCGGCCCTGTCCTCTGCGGATAAACAGCGAGGATCTTCGTCTCCTCCTACTCAGCGACACCTTCACACGCACCATCACACACATGTACTGAGCCATGGGTTTTTCCCTCAGGTAGATGCCCCCTTCAATGTTGGTGAGTACTGATTTGGGTTTTACCCCGTGTGTCTGTGTCTGTCTGTTTGTTTGTCTGTGTACGTGTGTTTGTCTATGTGTCTATCTGTTTCTCTGCGAATGTTGCAGCTGAAGACCCATGTCTTCTCGCCTGATATTTAAAAATGTTGGTAGTACTCAAAGTTTGGCCAAAAAGAAAAATATGTCTGTTTCCGGTAACATCGCCGAAAAAAATAGGGTCGGTCACTCGGTTTTTTTTTTTAATATTTTTTTTTTATAAACCTTTTTCTTACGTTTTGTTAACGTCTCTTTACGTGGGTTTTTTTGCCGGCGTCATTGGCCGCCATGTTTTTTTCGCGTGACGACGGAAACGGGAGGTAAGTCTCTTCGATTGTGAAGTCTCATCGACCGATTACCTACCGGGTTTGGTTTTGTTTTGTTTTGTTTTTGGGTGCGAAAAGCGAAAAAAACCCTTTAGGGTCGGCGCTTAAAAATAGAGTCGGTCGGGTTACCGGAAACACATATTTTTCTTTTTGGCCTTATGGTGAATGTGCGTCTCCATCTAATTCATACAAACCCCAGTCTTTGTGTTTACCATGCCTTGTTTGTTGTTTGTTTTATTTTTTTCCGGTCGGTTTGTATCTGTTTTACAAGAGCATTGTTTTCCTCTGCAAAGTCGATCATCATTTAGCATCACATTCCACTTCTCCCCAAACAGCTGATTGTTTCACAATGGTGTGAGGTTGCTGTAAAGAACCTTTGAATGTTGTGCTTTCTCTCGCCGTTGTCTGGCGTTGTTAATGAGTTCCGCGCCCTGCCTGGAATCTGAATCTGTCGTTGGCAGACTCCTGGCCATGTGGCTTTTGGCACACAACTGCCTGTACAACTGCTTTTGGCATCAGTTCTGCTTCTGCGAGAGGCTTGTGTTTGTAGCCCCTTGAAGATCTTTTGCTCATTTTCCTTCTTTCGCCTCTCACTCACTACCTACACCCTTGTTTACCCCTCCCTCTCTCGCTACCTCCCTCTTCCAGCTTTGCCTCTCTAATCCAGTGAGTCTATCCGTGCTGTGTTGTCTACTACATATTTGTGGCTTTTATCTCCTGCTTTGAATGGCAACAGTACTCGTTTGTCTTATCTGTTTGGCTGGTAGAACTAGTACTTTCCGGTAGTAGGTCAACGCAGGTAACTTTGATAGACCAGTGCAGCATCCACAAAGACACGATGCTTTGAAAACACTCTCACGTATCATTCCCTTTGATCACCATGAAGAGGACGAACTAAGGCCAGGCTGAAGAGAAGAGCAGTGAACAGAGAACACGAGACTCCTGGCCTGAAGTGTTTGGCCAGTACACTTGTCAAGGAGGACAAGGGTAAAGAGGGGGGAGAGAAGAGAGAGAGAGAGAGAGAGAGAGAGAGAGAGAGAGAGAGAGAGAGAGAGAGAGAGAGAGAGAGAGAGAGAGAGAGAGAGGGAGAGAGAGAGAGAGAGAGGGAGAGAGAGAGAGAGAGAGAGAGAGAGAGAGAGAGAGAGGACAAGGAGAACAAGAAAAAGAACAAAAGAAGGAGTAGAAATAGAAGTACAAGAAGACATAGAAGGGAAATAAAGAAGAGAGGGAGGGAGAGAGAAGAAGAGGAAGGAGAAGTACAAGAAGAAGACAAAAGAAGGGACATATTTAGAAGAAGGTCCTTGCCCCGTCTGAATACAACGTGGACTCGCGTGGCCACAATCTTGCAGATTAGCCGAGGAAACCGGAAATGGTAATTCAATACCTCTGAGGGCCTGGCCGTTATCCCTGCCTCTTTCATCAGCCTCCTTCCATCCCCTCCTCAGGCCCCTCCGTCCGTCGTCCCCCCCCCCCCCCCCCCCCGTCCCCCCAGCCTCAAAGACCTGACAGTCATGCGGATCGATATCTGTAGTGTTTGCCTGCCCACTCCCTCCCTCGTTGCTCGACCCCGCCGCCGAAAGAAAGAATCCTGACAATTTTGGTATTGATAGAAGCGATTCGAATGCAGTCGTTTGAATCTGGCAAATCTAGAGCTAGGAAATCAATCCAATACAGTTTGAGTATTTGGTTTTGTTCAACTATAGCAATTTTCGGTTGTGTGTCTGGCTGAAATTAATCCTTAGTATCTGAAATGAGAGCACGACTTATACGAGTTTGACTTTACGAGTCCTCTTCTTTTACCGTTTTAATGCTCTAACGTGTTTTTGTGTGTGTGTGCGTGTGTGTGTGTGTGTGTGTGTGTGTGTGTGTGTGTGTGTGTGTGTGTGTGTGTTTGGAGTGGGGGAGGATGGGTGGGTGGGTCTTCTGTCACCTGCGAGTTCATTTTCACTGTTCCCATGGACAGCTAGATTCGAAGCTATGTGATATTATTTTGTCTCAGTGTTGCTAGTAAAAAAAAAGATCTTTTCCCAGAAAACACCCATTCAACACTGCACGGGTATGGGTTACAAGTAAGAAGGCGCATCATAAAACATTTTGGCTTAGTTTTAAATTTAAACTTTAATTCTGTCAGTAAAAAATACTCTTTTCCCCCCTGAGCCTCGAACTTGTATTTTGTTTGTATTAAACGTCATGGAAACATGTGAAAAGAATGTCAGCTCATTCATTCTCTGGGCATAGCTTTTCCCTCTGTAGGCCAAGCAAGTGAAGTAGGAATGTTCTCCCTCCAGTCTGGCGAGGCTTGCGTCCAGCCATTTGAGCCTGACACTTATCGTTATTTTGATGGCTTTATGGGACCCGCAGACGAGAAGTGCACTGCTATTGCTAAACACTGTACCAGCCCAGAACGCAGACAACCTATACTATACAACGGCATGGAGATTTCCCTTTCCCAGTCAGGGCTTGTTGTTTGCTGTTTCTGTTGATCTAATTCTTGTTTTGTACTGTTGTACATGTATATTGTATTGCCCATCCATTCCAGGCATTGAACTTTCTTCTTCATCACACAATTCCCTCTTGTGTCGATGTGAAGAATAAGAGTCATCATAATCTAGCCCTTCTCTTTGTGACGAGTTGGTAAAAGGAAACGGGGAAAAATTATTTACATACAGTTTAGGTAGAGCTGGAATTATATATATATATAAAAGACGCACATCTTTAGCAACAACAAACACATAAAATCACAACACAACTTCCAAAGTGTGAAAGTTCCGTGCCCTTTCTTCCACTTATTCACAATGTATCAGTCTCCCTCTCTTCGTCTGCTAAACTCTGAACTCCCCCCCCCCCCCCTTTTCTTCCACTTATTCACAATGTATTAGTCTCCCTCTCTTCGTCTGCTAAACTCTGAACTCCCCCCCCCCCCCCAACTACTCCTCCTCGTTTTGGTTTTCTTTTCTTTCTCTTCCCCTATTTTCTTTAAGTTTTATTTCTTGCGTTTGATGTCTTTCTATCATCAATCTTTCTCCCCGAAAATACTTTCTTCCTTTTTCTCTCCAAACTTCGTCACTTTATTCCTGCCTTCTTCCTATTTCTCTCCAAACTTCGTCACTTTACTCCTGCCTTCTTCCTATTTCTCTCCAAACTTCGTCACTTTATTCCTGCCTTCTTCCTATTTCTCTCCAAACTTCGTCACTTTACTCCTGCCTTCTTCCTATTTCTCTCCAAACTTCGTCACTTTATTCCTGCCTTCTTCCTATTTCTCTCCAAACTTCGTCACTTTATTCCTGCCTTCTTCCTATTTCTCTCCAAACTTCGTCACTTTATTCCTGCCTTCTTCCTATTTCTCTCCAAACTTCGTCACTTTACTCCTGCCTTCTTCCTATTTCTCTCCAAACTTCGTCACTTTACTCCTGCCTTCTTCCTTTTTCTCTCCAAACTTCGTCACTTTATTCCTGCCTTCTTCCTATTTCTCTCCAAACTTCGTCACTTTACTCCTGCCTTCTTCCTATTTCTCTCCAAACTTCGTCACTTTATTCCTGCCTTCTTCCTATTTCTCTCCAAACTTCGTCACTTTACTCCTGCCTTCTTCCTATTTCTCTCCAAACTTCGTCACTTTATTCCTGCCTTCTTCCTATTTCTCTCCAAACTTCGTCACTTTATTCCTGCCTTCTTCCTGTTTCTCTCCAAACTTCGTCACTTTATTCCTGCCTTCTTCCTGTTTCTCTCCAATCTTCGTCACTTTACTCCTGCCTTCTTCCAATTTCTCTCCAAACTTCGTCACTTTACTCCTGCCTTCTTCCTATTTCTCTCCAAACTTCGTCACTTTACTCCTGCCTTCTTCCAATTTCTCTCCAAACTTCGTCACTTTACTCCTGCCTTCTTCCTATTTCTCTCCAAACTTCGTCACTTTACTCCTGCCTTCTTCCAATTTCTCTCCAAACTTCGTCACTTTACTCCTGCCTTCTTCCTATTTCTCTCCCGTCTCCACTCTTGTACTCTGTTTCTATTATCCTGATCTTTGCTCCTAAATCCCCTCTCTGGCTGTCTTTCTCCCTGCACACACCCCCCACCCCCACACTAAATCCCCCTCTCTCTCTCTCTCTCTCTCTCTCTTCTCTCTCTCTCTCTCTCTATCTCTCTCTCT
>NW_027129552.1:0-7500 GCF_037325665.1 Littorina saxatilis | reverse complement strand
TGGAACCTTCTCTTGCCTGGCAAATGGCGGTGGAACTTGCAGTAATCTTTGGGAAGGACCTGGCGTGCTGTTTGAAGCCCTTGAAGCCCTTCGCTTCCTACCCACTTTGTAGTGACTTGTGTAGTTCTGTAGCTGACTCCCCGTCTTCTCTAAACCCCCCTCCCTCTTCCCCTCGACTCCCCCCCCCACCCCTCCCCCACCCTTACCCCCATCTTCTTTTTGCCCTCTCTTTTGGCCACGTTTGAGTAGTACAGTAATGCAGAACTTTTGGCTGCCTTTCCTTTTTTTTTAGGATGAAGGCGAGATGTGTCTTCATTAGAACGGGTTTCCTTTATATTTCGTTCTCCAGTCGAACTTTGTAGCACTTTCCTAACCTCCCCCCCCTCTCTCTCTCTCTCTCTCTCTCTCTCTCTCTCCAGGCATTTTCCCTTTACTTGCGTCCTGGACTTCGATCCGCAGGGCTGGCTGGGAGACATTTTGATTCATCCCCCCCCCCCCTCCCCTTGGCAATCCTGTGGGAGGAGTAACGAGTAAGACACGCCGAGGAAAAGATTTCTTCAAGCACGCAAGGCTTTGCTCTTCTTTGCCAGGCTTTCTTCTGTCTTTTTCACGCGTACGATGTGTCGGAAACCCCTCCGCGCGGAGGGGTTTTGCAGCCAGCGCAGCAAAGATAAAAAGGGAAAATTTTCTCGGCTCGCGGGGCAGCAAGCACTATGTCTCGATACTTTCTCTCTTCTGCAGCACATTCTATAAGTATTCCCTTCCATCTATCTCTCGTGTGGGGAAGGAATGGATGTTGGGGGAGATGGGCTGAGGGTGGGGCTGGTGGTTTCAAATTATGCAAAGCCGTAAGGTTTTCTGTCATGCTGCTACGTATAGATCTAGGCTGAAATATCTTTGGTTCTGGTCATATTTTTGACGAATAGGACCATTTTTTGATTTGGTATCAAAATGTTATAGTTATAGAGGTTCAAGAAAGTTGAGCTAAATTGCTGTTACGTCTTTCTTCTGTGGGTGTTTTTATATACTTTTGCGCCTAGTTTTTGTTTTATTTATTTAAATTAAAATGTATGTTTCATAAATTGTCTTTTTCTTTACATTTTCCGCCTACTTTTCTTGACCTTCAAATTATTCAGATCTCTCCTTCACTACCTCTCTCCTCCCTTCAGTAGTAACCGGAGAGTATTTTGCAAGCAATTACATTTTTTAGGGGGCAAGAAATGCTTCTTGTATAATTGCGAAAGGAAAGAAAATAGAAGTAAAAGAAACAGACACATAGAATCCTGGGGGTGTTTTGCTCTCGCAACTTTGCTCATCAGCGATAGCGCAGGCAGGCATGGTTTTATTTTTTGGCCTTCTTGGTTTTTTTTGTGGGTTTTTTTGTTTTTTTATACACTCTTTCTCTCCCTCAGCCCTCCGCCCCACCCTATTCCCTCCCCTTTTTCTTGCTCTCCCCCCCCCCCCCCACCCCGCCGGGGCAGCTTTGTGCATACAGTGCAGGCGGAAAAATGCACAGGAGGCCGCTTTCTTTGTGCGAGGAGGGCAACATTTGCATGTGAAGTTGATGAATGCCGGAGGAGCTCCGTGCTGCCTGGCACTGGGGGGTGCTGCCCAAGTAAACACCTACCACCTGCAACTTTTAGACCTCTTGCTGTACTACCTCTCACCCCCCCCCCCCTCACCCCTCCTCATTCCCGCCTCCCGCCCCGCACAGTCCTCTGTTCCTTCCTCCCCCTTCCCCGCATTTCACACCACTGTTTTCTGTTCTTTTCGTTCTCCTCCTCCTTTTCCTCCCTTTTATTATTTTTCTTTTCCTTTTTCCCCTCCGCATTTTACACTGTGGGTTTCTGTTCATTTCGTCCTCTTCCTCCTCATCCTCCTCCCTTTTAATATTATTCTTTTTCCTTTTGACCTCCTCCTCCTCCTCCTCCTCCTTCTTTACCTAATTCTCAGAGCTTTTCCCTGAACGTTTCTCATTCTGTTGCCATTTTCTTCAACTCCTTTTGTCTGGTCGCAAAGAAGTATTGATGCGACGAAGGAGGATGGAAAAGGAGGGGGGGGGGGGGGCGGGATTGGCTTGTGCCTCCTTTTCCGTGTGTGTATGTGGGTGTGCGTGCGAGCGCGTGTAGGTCAAGCCGTATTTTATTCTCCTCTTCCCCCAGTTGTAGTTTTAATGCTCGTGTTTTCCCTTGCCTCTCTCCTACAACCTCATTATGTGTATAGTATAGCCTTGTTTCTTTACTGATGTATTCCCCCTCCCCCCTCACCCCTCTTTCCCACTCTCCTTATTCTCTGACTGTAGTTTTCGACTCAACCTTTATTTACGTATACCTTTCTTCCTCCTTCCTGAGTTGTAGACATGTTCATCAGTCTTGTCCGGTCTGTGTTCATCGCGCCTCGTGATTCCTTTATGTGCTTTTCATTTCGTACATGGTAGAAACCCGTGAGAATAATTTTGTTGTTTTCAACCTGCTGTTTCATCTCTTTTCTTTCTTTTCTTTTCTTCCTTTTCAAACTAACACAGTATTTTCTTTGTTTTTCTCTTCCTATTTGCCCCGCTCGTTGTGTTTATTTAACGAGGCGCGATAGCAGAGGCGAAAACCTGGAATTATTTTAAGTCCCTCTGAGGCCTTTTACCCTCTCCTTAGCGAATCAGACTTTTTCTGGCCTTGTTTTTGTCTGCGCTGAAGGGAGGTGATTTGTAAGAGATATCATAACAGCCGCTGATGTTTTTACAGGGGCTTTCTGTGCTGTTATTGTAGTTGTCGCCATTCTCTTGGTTGGATTTGCTTGTTTTGTTAGAGTCTCCCTGTTACTTGCAACGTTTCATAAACCATCATCATAAAAACTAGAATGACTTTTCCAGCAGCTCAAAACAAAAGCATAACATGAATGTAAAGCCAGATAAGTACCGTGGACACAAACAGTGACACAGACAAACACACAGACAAACACACAAACAGACACACAAACACTCTCTCTTTCTCTCTCTCTCTCTTTTTCTTTCTCTCTTTTTCTTTCTCTCTCTCTCTCTGTCTTTTTCTCTCTCTTTCTCTCTCTTTCTCTCTCTCATTCTCTCTCTCTCTTTCTTTCTCTCTCTCTCTCTCTCTCTCTCTCTCTCTCTCTCTCTCTCTCTCTCTCTCTCTCTCTCTCTCTCTCTCTCTCTCTCTCTCTTCATACCCACCAATAGGTAAACCTTTCGCTTGTTAGTTTTTCTTTTTGTTTGTTTCGTTTTTATTTTCAATTGTTTGCATGCACGCAGTAAAATTCTTCTTTGTCTCCCTTGTTTTTCTCCACACCATGAAAACACGGATACAAGGGTTTAGATACATGTACAGCCCCACCATTTAGGCAACCGGCACGGTTGGCCTAGTGGTAAGGCGTCCGCCCCGTGATCGGGAGGTCGTGGGTTCGAACCCCGGCCGGGTCATACCTAAGACTTTAAAATTGGCAATCTAGTGGCTGCTCCGCCTGGCGTCTGGAATTATGGGGTTAGTGCTAGGACTGGTTGGTCCGGTGTCAGAATAATGTGACTGGGTGAGACATGAAGCCTGTGCTGCGACTTCTGTCTTGTGTGTGGCGCACGTTATATGTCAAAGCAGCACCGCCCTGATATGGCCCTTCGTGGTCGGCTGGGCGTTAAGCAAACAAACAAACAAACAAACCATTTAGGCAGCTGCCTTCTCTTGCAGTTACACTGTGAAATATGACTGTACCGTCTTACTGTCTTGGGTGCGGTTTCACTGTCACACGATAACCTTTTAAGCGCTAGGGGGGGGGGGGGGGGGGTGAGGCTGGAAGGTTAGATATCAAATAGGGATATTCACTGAACAATAAAGCTATTATTGGGAGGGGTTGGAGAAAATGCAGGGGGGGGGGGGTGGAAGGTAAGAAGAGGAATATTCACTGAACAAAATAGCTATTCTTGGCAGGGTGTGGAGAATGGAGCTATTCTGAGGGAGAAGGGTGGGGTGAGGTTGGTGGAGGGTTATAATGGGAGGGAGAACGGAGGGGTAAGGATAGAAAAAGGGATTCACTGAGCCGGGGAGGTATCAGATAAGGTAATAAATCCTCAGTGCCGAATTACACTGGCCGTGTTTGTGAACAAGCGACACCCTTCAGATCTCCCGTCTGCTGAGCCCTGTCGTTTGACACAAAGGTGGCGGGCAAGGAGGGGTAGGAGGGGTAGGAGGGAGAGGGGTTGCGGGTCCCTTGTGACAAACACTCCATGTTCCCCTTCCCCATTAAAACCCCACACCCTCCCACTCCCTACCCCAACTTCTCCTCACCCCTTCACCCCGTCCTTGTCAAACACACGCACTTGCTTCCTCCTTGCTTTGTTCAGTCTCACCATATCTCTCTCCCATTTCAGCTTCCTTTCAAGGTTTCCTTTTGCTCCGAAAGACGAGTCAGCTGAGACGAACACCTTTCATTGGGAAAAGTTTTGAACTTGGGAACTTTTTCTGCTGGTGTTTTATTATGTGTGTTCTTTAAAAAAAAATTGTGGTTAAAATCCTGATATGTGATGTGTGTTAATTCACTAAGTTCCTGTTCTGTTTTGTGTGTTGACTTTTCTCACGGGTAAGTCTGTCCTGGTTGCGGAGAAGAATTACTTATTCTCGGGTCGGTTGTACTTTTCCGTTTTCCGTTCAGGACTGCAGCAAAAGCAAGAGCAGCAGCAACAGCACGAGCACACTCCTTTCCCTTATGTCCCAGCTCACCCCTTTTCTCTCTTTTGCTACAATTATCCCTCTTCTCTAATCAAGAATTATTGGTGTTTTACTTCGGGCCAGGATTGCAAGGGGTAAAATACATCTCGAAATGTCACCCACTTCGTGTCAGAAGCGCTTTTCTTGTTTTTAGCCCCACAGAAAGCATGGATTGTACGGTAACAGTAACTGACGAGCGGTAAAGAGGACAGATGAAGACGGGAGATGGCTGTTTAGATTCTAGATACAACACGAAGCCAAGAAACAGAGAATAATGCCTGAGACACGCATGGCAAACAGCACAGAGCTTTAGGTAAAGAAAAAAAAAGGGGGGGGGGGGGGGTGCTTGGCTTGGCTGTGATGGTGGTGGGTGATGGTGAAAAGAGGGTGGGTGGGGGGCACAACTGCCAGATGGCGTGATGCAGAAAAAAAACTAAGACAAATTCAGAATGATATTTACGGAAGGAGCGGGAGGCGAAACGGCTAGAAACACAATGGCAGTGATACATACATTTATGAAACAGCTTGCAAAAAAAGTGAAAGCGAGAAATTTAGAGAAGTATGAGAAGCACGGGAGCTTGCCGAGAAGGATTTTTAGTTTTCTACAGGTTTATGATTTCCGCGTGTTTACACTTTTTTGTGCGGAAGGTGATTAACGAAGGTGATAAAGATGCCTCAGATTGGAAACATCGTGCTTCACGTGCCAATGTTCTCCTGGCACACTTATAGCCCCCCCTCCCCCTCTTACCCCCCCCCCCCCCACCTTCTCAGCCCCCCCCCCCCCCTTAACTCTATTTCCTCCAGGAAACACCCACACTTTCTCTCGTGCGTTTCTTTTGATAAGATCGGCTTGAAACGAAGCGGCACCTGGTGTTTTCTCTTCCCCTCTCTATGGCAGCTTCGTTATGTGAACTTTTTCCCCTTTTCTTGTAAAGTTCGAAGATTAATGGATTTCAGCATGGCAGTAAAAGGGCCGGGTGAGAGTGTTCGGCTGGGCTAGAGTGGTGGGGGGGGGGGGGGGGGGGGGGGGGGGAGAGAGAGAGAGAGAGAGAGAGAGAGAGAGAGAGAGAGAGAGAGAGAGATGATGATGATGATGATGATGATGATGATGATGGAACTTTATTTTTCAAGGATATAGGTTTAAGGCGACGCCTTTTCTTACAACCGGTCCTTACTTCTAATACAAATGTCTATTAAATGATAAACAAGTAAAGCAACATGACAACTAAACAAAGTAAACGAACGAACCAGCAAACAATCGACAAGTAAGCAAACAAGCAAATAAACATAAACAACAAAATTACAAAGTAAGCAACATACAAATCGAAAGCGAAACATGCAAGCGAGAGAGAGGGAATACCAGAGCATAAAAAAAGAAAAGAAACCCACCGCAAAAGATCTCCATCGCACACCTATTTCTAGACTTCCGCAAGGAACTTGAGAAAGAATTATATATGTGCCTGTTTTAGAACTCGCGGCGAGAGAGTTAGAGAGAGAGAGAGACAGAGAGAGAGAGAGAGAGAGAGAGAGAGAGAGAGAGAGAGAGAGAGAGAGAGAGAGAGAGAGAGAGAGATTTCAAGAACAGAGAAGTTGAAAAGGAAGCAAAATACTGTTGGTGCAAGGCGGATGATGGCTAATGTTCGCCTTGAAAAGCGAAGATCTCATCTGACATCACTCTGGTGCGTTGCCGTCAGGAGTCGACATTTATCACATGGGTGATTGCATTTCAACATTCTCGTAAAATAAAAAATAAAAAAACTCCATCCTTTCCGCACTTGGCCTTTTCCTCTGTTCTTGATGATATAACGCGAATCGCTCGCTTTCTTTTGCATCACAATCGCTCGCTGTCTCTTGCAGCAAAAGGCAAACTGCTTGCCAAGTCGTTGCTTTGACAGTGTTGGACCCCATCGTCATTTTAGCCTGCTGCATCGGGTGCTTCGTTTGATGTTTCCATCAGCGTCGTTTTTTGTTTCTCGTTTTTCTGTCAGTCGTTTCAAACATGTCCAAAAAGTTAGCTTCGGTGTCAAAGTGCGCGCTCTAGCTGTCTTGTTGTCTGTTTGTTTGTTTGTTGGTTTGTTTGTTGGTTTGTCTGTCTGTCTCTATTTTCTCTGTCTGTTTGTCTCTGTCGGTCTCTGTTCTGTCTTACCCGTTTCTCTCTTCCACACACACACACACACACACACACACACACACACCACACACTTGCGTTGAATCAGATACAATGTCTTGCCGCCAGTACTCCCAGGGTATGATCTCACTATGCATCTCTGTAATTGGGGGACTATCAGATCTATACCTATACTCTGTGTATTTGGGGGACTATCACATCTATACCTATACTCTGTGTATTTGTGGGACTATCAGATCTATACCTATACTCTGTGTATTTGGGGGACTATCAGATCTATACCTATACTCTGTGTATTTGGGGGACTATCAGATCTATACCTATACTCTGTGTATTTGGGGGACTATCAGATCTATACCTATACTCTCTCCTATCCCCTCATCAGGCACGTTTCAGTCAGAGCGAGTCATGTCAACAAGTTACCATATTGAATGTCGAGAGCGGGTAGCAGGGAAGCTGGGCCACATCGATCTGCTATTGATTCCACACGTACCGACCTCTCCTCTACTGTCCTCCCAGCCTGCTACCACAAGCACTCCCAATTTGATCATAATACCACCCCCCCCCCCCCCCCCCAACATACACACCGCCGACCCTATCTCGACTACCGCCTTCCCGCCTTTCATTTGTCGTTGACCGTCAACCGCTGATCCCGGAATTCCC